>NW_025960156.1:0-45000 GCF_023159225.1 Perognathus longimembris pacificus
ACACTAGGCCCTGACAAAACTAGGGCTCCAATCCAGACACTAGAGCCTGACACAACTAGGGCTAGAATCCAGACACTAGGCCCTGACACAACTAGGGCTCCAATGTGGACACTAGGCCCTGACACAATTAGGGCTCTAACCTGACCCTAGGCCCTGACTCAACTAAGGCTCCAAGCCAGACACTAGTCCTTGACACAACTAGGGCTCCAACTGACACACTAGGCCCTGACACAAATAGGGCTCCAATCCAGACACTAGGCCCTGACACAACAAGGGCTCCAACTGAGACATTAGGTCCTGACACAACTAGGGCTCCAAATGAGACACTACGCTCTGACAGTAATAGGGCTCCAATCCACACACTAGGCCCTGACACAACTAGGGCTCCAACTGAGACACTAGGCCCTGACACAACTAGGGCTCCAATCCAGACACTAGGCCCTGACACATCTAGGGTTCCAACTGAGACACTAGGCCCTGACACAACTAGGGCTCCAACTGAGACACTAGGCCCTGACACTACTAGGGCTCCAATCCACACACTAGGCCCTGAGACAACTAGGGCTCCAACTGAGACACTAGGCCCTGACACAACTAGGGCTCCAACTGAGACAATAGGCCTGACACAACTAGGGCTCCCATGCAGATACTAGGCCCTGACACATCTAGGGCTCCAACTGAGACACTAGGCCCTGACACAACTAGGGCTCCATCCAGACACTAGGCCCTGACACAACTAGGGCTCCAATCCAGATACTGGGACCTGAAACAACTAGGGCTCCAATCCAGACACTAGGCCATGACACAACTAGGGCTCCAGTCTGGACTCTAGGCCCTGACACAACTAGGGCTCCAATCCAGACACTAGGCCCTGACATAACTAGGGCTTCAATCCAGACACTAGGCCCTGACACAACTAGGGCTCCAGTCTGGACACTAGGCCCTGACACAACTAGGGCTTTAATTACACACTAGGCCCTGACACAACTAGGGCTCGAACCAGACACTAGGCTCTGACACAACCCCGGTATCAATCCAGACACGAGGCCCTGACACAACTAGGGCTCCAATCCGGACACTAGGCCCTGACACAACCAGGGCTTCAATCCAGACACTAGGCCCTGACACAACTAGGGCTCGAATACTGACACTAGGCCCTGACACAACTAGGGCTCTAAATGAGACCCTAGGCCCTGACACAGCTAGGCCACCAACTGAGACAGTAGGCCCAGAAACAACTAGGGCTCCAACTGAGACACTAGGCCCTGACACAACTAGGGCTCCAATCCAGACACTAGGCCCTTACACAACTATGGCTTCAATCTGCACACTAGGCCCTGACACAATTAGGGCTCCAAGTGAGACACTAGGCACTGACACAACTAGGACACCATTCAACACACTAGGCCCAGACACAACTGGGGCTCCAGTCCAGACACTAGGCCGTGAAACAACTAGCTACCCACGAGAGACACTAGGCCCTGACCCAAATAGGGCTCCAACTGAGACACTAGGCCCTGACACACCTAATGCTCCAACTGAGACACTAGGCCCTGATACTTCTAGGGCTCCAACTGAGACACTAGGACCTGACACCACTAGGGCTTCAATCCAGACACTAGGCCTTGACACAACCAGGGCTTTAATAATACACTAGGCCCTGACACAACTAGGGCTTCAAACCGGACACTAGGCACTGACACAACTAGGGCTCCAATCCAGACAGTGGGCACTGACACACCTAGGGCTCCAACTGAGACACTAGGCCCTGACACAACTAGGGCTCCAATGCAGACACTAGGCCCTGACACAACTAGGGCTCCATGCAGACACTAGGCCCTGACACAGCTAGGGCTCCAATCCAGACACTAGGCCCTGACACAACTAGGGCTCCAATCCAGACACTAGGCCCTGACACTACTAGGGCTCCAATCTTGACACTAGGCCCTGACACAACTAGGGCTCCAGTCTGGACACAAGGCCCTGACACTACTAGGGCTCCAAGCAAGATACTAGACTCTGACACATCTAGGGCTCCAAGCCAGACAATAGGCCCTGACACAACTAGGGCTCCAACTGAGACACTAGGCCCTGACACAACTAGGGCTCCAACCAGACACTAGGCCCTGACAAAACTAGGGCTTCAATCTACACACTAGGCCATGACACAACTAGGGCTTCAATACAGACACAGGCCCTGACACAACTAGGGCTGAAAATTAGACACTAGGCCCTGACACAACTAGGGCTTCAATCCAGACACTAGGCCCTGACACAACTAGGGCTCCAATCCAGACACTAGACCCTGACACAACTAGGGATCCAAGTCAGACACTAGGCCCTGACACAACTAGGGCTCCAACTGAGACACTAGGCCCTGAGACAACTAGGGCTCCAAATCTAGACACTAGGCCCTGACACAACTAGGGCTCCAATCCAGAACTAGGCCCTGACACAACTAGGCTCCAAGCCAGACACTAGGCCTTGACACCTCTAGGGTTCCAATGCACAAACTAGGCCCTGACACAACTAGGGCTCCAGCCTGGACACTAGGCCCTGACAAAACTAGGGCTCCAGTAAAGACACTAGGGCCTGACCCAACTAGGGCTCCAGTAGAGACAGTAGGCCCTGACACAACTAGGGCTCCATCCAGACACTAGGCCCTGACACATCTAGGGCTCCAGTCTGGACACTAGGCCCTGACACAACTAGGGCTCCAATCCAGACACTAGGCCCTGACACAACTAGGGCTCCAATCCAGACACTAGGCCCTGACAACAACTAGGGCTCCAGGCTGGACACTAGGCCCTGACACAACTAGGGCTCCAACTGAGACACTAGGCCGTGCCACAACTAGGGCTCCAATCTGGACACTAGGCCCTGACACAACCCAGGGATCTAATCCAGACCCTAGGCCCTGACACAACTAGGGCTTCAATTCAGACACTAGGCCCGGACACAACTAGGGCTCCAATCCAGACACTAGGCCCTGACACAACCCAGGGATCTAATCCAGACACTAGGCCCTGACACAACTAGGGCTCCAATCCAGACACTAGGCCCTGACACAACTAGGGCTCCAATCCAGACACTAGGCCCTGACACAACAGGGCTCCTGGCTGGACACTAGGCCCTGACACAACTAGGGCTCCAACTGAGACACTAGGCCCTGAACAACTAGGGCTCCAAGCCAGACACTAGGCCCTGACACAACTAGGGCTCCAATCTGCACACTAGGCCCTGACACAAATAGGGCTTTAATTACACACTAGGCCTGACACAAATAGGCTCCACCTGAGTCATTAGGCCATAACACAACTAGGGCTCCAATCTGCACACTAGGCCCTGACACAACTAGGGCTCCAATTGAGACACTAGGCCCTGACACAACTAGGGCTCGAATCCAGACATTGGCCTGACACAACTAGGGCTCCAATCCAGACACTAGGCCCTGACACTACTAGGGCTCCAATCCAGACACTAGGCCCTGACACAACTAGGGCTCCAATCTAGACACTAGGCCGTGACAAAACTAGGGCTCGAATGCAGACACTAGGCCTGACACAACTAGGGGTTCATCCAGACACTAGGCCCTGACACAACTAGGGCTCCAACTGAGACACTAGGCCTGACACAACTAGGGCTCCATCCAGATACTAGGCCCTGACACAACTAGGGCTTTAATTACACACTAGGCCCTGACACAACTAGGGCTCCAACTGAGGCACTAGGCCCTGACACAACTAGGGCTCCAATCAAGACTCTAGGCCGTGACACATCTAGGGCTCTATTCCAGACTCTAGGCCCTGACACAACTAGGGCTCCAGTCTGGACACTAGGTCCTGACACAACTAGGGCTTCATCCAGACACTAGGCCCTGACACAACTAGGGCTTTAATTACACACTAGGCCCAGACACACCGACGGTTCCAAATGAGACACCCCGCCCTGACACAACTAGGCTCCAATCCAGACACTAGGCCCTGACACAACTAGGGCTCCAATTACACAATAGGCCGTGACACAACTAGGGCTCCAATCCAGACACTAGAGCCTGACACAACCAGGGCTAAATCCAGACACTAGGCCCTGACACAACTAGGGCTCCAATCTGCACACTAGGCCCTGACACAAAATAGGGCTTCAATCCAGACACTAGGCCCTGACACAACTAGGCTCCAGACTGACACTAGGCCCTGACACAACTAGGGCTTAATTACACACTAGGCCCTGACACAACTAGGGCTCCAACCAGACACTAGGCCCTGACACAACTAGGGCTCCAATCCAGACACTAGGCCCTGACACAACTAGGGCTCCAATCCAGACACTAGGCCCTGACACAACTAGGGCTCCAAGTGAGACACTAGGCTGACACAACTAGGACTACATTCAACACACTAGGCCCTGACACAAATGGGGCTCCAGTCCAGACACTAGGCCGTGAAACAACTAGCTACCCACGAGAGACACTAGGCCCTGACCCAAATAGGGCTCCAACTGAGACACTAGGCCCTGACACACCTAATGCTCCAACTGAGACACTAGGCCCTGATACTTCTAGGGCTCCAACTGAGACACTAGGACCTGACACCACTAGGGCTTCAATCCAGACACTAGGCCTTGACACAACCAGGGCTTTAATAATACAATAGGCCCTGACACAACTAGGGCTCCAAGTGAGAAACTAGGCCCTGACACAACTAGGGCTCCAAACCGACACTAGGCACTGACACAACTAGGGCTCCAATCCAGACACGGCCTGACACAACTAGGGCTCCAACTGAGACACTAGGCCCTGACACAACTAGGGCTCCAATGCAGACACTAGGCCCTGACACAACTAGGGCTCCAATGCAGACACTAGGCCCTGACACAACTAGGGCTCCAATCCAGACACTAGGCCCTGACACTACTAGGGCTCCAATCTAGACACTAGGCCCTGACACAACTAGGGCTCAATCCAGACACTAGGCCCTGACACTACTAGGGCTCCAATCAGACACTAGGCCCTGACACAACTAGGGCTCCAGTCTGGACACAAGGCCCTGACACAACTAGGGCTCCAAGCCAGACACTAGGCCCTGACACAACTAGGGCTCCAAGCCAGACACTAGGCCCTGACAAAACTAGGGCTTCCAACTGAGACACTAGGCCCTGACACAACTAGGGCTCCAACTGAGACACTAGGCCCTGACAAACTAGGGCTTCAATCTACACACTAGGCCTGACACAACTAGGGCTCAATCAGACACTAGGCCCTGACACAACTAGGGCTCCAATTAGACACTAGGACCCTGACACAACTAGGGCTCCAATCCAGACACTAGGCCCTGACACAACTAGGGCTCCAATCCAGACACTAGGCCCTGACACAACTAGGGCTCCAATCAGACACTAGGCCCTGACACAACTAGGGCTCCAATCCAGACACTAGGCCCTGACACAACTAGGGCTCCAATCCAGACACTAGGCCCTGACACAACTAGGGCTCCAACTGAGACACTAGGCCCTGACACAACTAGGCTCCAATCCAGACACTAGGCCTGACACGTCTAGGGCTCCAATCCAGATACAAGGAACTGACACAACTAGGGCTCCAAACCAGACACTAGGCCCTGACACATCTAGGGCTCCAACTGAGACACTAGGCCCTGACACAACTAGGGCTCCAATCCAGACACTAGGCCCTGACACAACTAGGGCTCCAATCTGAGACACTAGGCCCTGACAAAACTAGGGCTCATTCGGACACTAGGCCCTGACACAACTAGGGCTCCAACTGAGACACTAGGCCCTGACACAACTAGGGCTCCAATCCAGACACTAGGCCCTGACACAACTAGGGCTCCAATCACACTAGGCCCTGACACAACTAGGGCTCCAATCCAGACACTAGGCCCTGACACAACTAGGGCTCCAATCCAGAGACTAGGCCCTGACACAACTAGGGCTCAATCCAGACACTAGGCCCTGACACAACTAGGCTCCAATCCAGACACTAGGCCCTGACACAACTAGGGAACCCATCCAGACACTAGGCCCTGACACAACTAGGGCTCCAACTGAGACACTAGGCCCTGACACAACTAGGGCTCCAACTAGACACTAGGCCCTGACACAACTAGGGCTCCAATCCAGACACTAGGCCCTGACACAACTAGGGCTCCAATCAGACACTAGGCCCTGACACAACTAG
The DNA here is from genome assembly GCF_023159225.1 of Perognathus longimembris pacificus. Classification (NCBI taxonomy): domain Eukaryota; kingdom Metazoa; phylum Chordata; class Mammalia; order Rodentia; family Heteromyidae; genus Perognathus; species Perognathus longimembris. Next base: position 6,200 of record NW_025960156.1, read on the forward strand.
GGCTTCAACCAGACACTAGGCCTGACACAACTAGGGCTCCATTCCAGAACTAGGCCCTGACACAACTAGGGCTCCAATCCAGACTCTAGGCCCTGACACAACTAGGGCTCCAACTGAGACACTAGGCCCTGACACAACTAGGGCTCCAAGCCAGACACTAGGCCCTGACACAACTAGGGCTCCAATCTGACACTAGGCCCTGACACAACTAGGGCTCCAATCCAGACACTAGGCCCTGACACAACTAGGGCTCCATTCCAGACACTAGGCCTGACACAACTAGGGCTCAATCAGACACTAGGCCGTGACACAACTAGGGCTCCAGTCCAGACACTAGGCCCTGACACAACTAGGGCTCCAGTCCAGACACTAGGCCCTGACACAACTAGGGCTCCAATCCAGACACTAGGCCCTGAACACAACTAGGGCTTTAATTACACACTAGGCCCTGACACAACTAGGGCTCCAATTGAGGCACTAGGCCCTGACAAAACTAGGGCTCCAATCACACACTAGGCCCTGACACATCTAGGGCTCCAATCCAGACACTAGGCCCTGACACAACTAGGGCTTCTGCAAGCCACACACTAGGCCCTGACACAACTAGGGCTTCATCCAGACACTAGGCCCTGACACAACTAGGGCTCCAAATCAGACACTAGGCCCTGACACAAAGGGCTCCAATCCAGACACTAGGCCCTGACACAACTAGGGCTCCAATCCAGACACTAGGCCCTGACACAACTAGGGCTCCAATCCAGACACAAGGCCCTGACACAACTAGGGCTCCAATCCGACACGAGGCCCTGACACAACCAGGGCTTCAATCCAGACACTAGGCCCTGACACAACTAGGGCTCCAACTGAGACACTAGGCCCTGACACAACTAGGGCTCAATCCTGACACTAGGCCCTGACACAACTAGGGCTCCAATCCAGACACTAGGCCCTGACACAACTAGGGCTCCAATCCAGACACTAGGCCCTGACACAACTAGGGCTCCAACTGAGACACTAGGCCCTGACACAACTAGGGCTCCAACCAGACACTAGGCCCTGACACAACTAGGGCTCCATCCAGACACTAGGCCCTGACACAACTAGGGCTCCAACTGAGACACTAGGCCCTGACACAACTAGGCTCCAATCCAGACACAAGGCCCTGACACAAACTAGGGCTCCATCCAGACACTAGGCCTGACACAACTAGGGCTCCACTGAGACACTAGGCCTGACACAATAGGGCTCCAACTGAGACACTAGGCCCTGACACAACTAGGGCTCAACTGAGACACTAGGCCCTGAACACAACTAGGGCTCCAAGCCAGACACTAGGACCTGACACAACTAGGGCTCAAAACAGACACTAGGCCTGACACAACTAGGGCTCCAATCCAGACACTAGGCCCTGACACAACTAGGGCTCCAACTGGACACTAGGCCCTGACACAACTAGGGCTCCAACACAGACACTAGGACTGACACAACTAGGGCTCCAATCTGACACTAGGCACTGACACAACTAGGGCTCCAATCCAGACACTAGGCCCTGACACAACTAGGGCTCCAATCCAGACACTAGGCCCTGACACAACTAGGGCTCCAACCTGCACACTAGGCCCTGACACAACTAGGGCTCAACCAGACACTAGGCCCTGACACAACTAGGGCTCCAATTCCAGACACTAGGCCCTGACACAACTAGGGCTTAATTACACACTAGGCCCTGACACAACTAGGGCTCCAATGAGACACTAGGCCTGACACAACTAGGGCTCCAAACCAGACACTAGGCCCTGACACAACTAGGGCTCCAACCAGACAGTAGGCCCTGACACAACTAGGGCTCCAACTGACACACTAGGCCCTGACACAACTAGGGCTCCAAGCCAGACACTAGGCCTGACACAACTAGGGCTCCAATGCACACACTAGGCCCTGACACAACTAGGGCTCCAGCCTGACACTAGGCCCTGACACAACTAGGACTCCAGTAAGACACTAGGCCTGACACAACTAGGGCTCCATCCAGACACTAGGCCCTGACACAACTAGGGCTCCAATCCAGACACTAGGCCCTGACACAACTAGGGCTCCAATCTGACACTAGGCACTGACACAACTAGGGCTCAATCCAGACACTAGGCCCTGACACAACTAGGGCTCCAATCCAGACCATAGGCCCTGACACAACTAGGGCTCCAATCCAGACACTAGGCCCTGACACAACTAGGGCTCCAACTCTACACTAGGCCCTGACACAACTAGGGCTCCAATCCAGACACTAGGCCTGACAACTAGGGCTCCAATCCAGACACAGGCCTGACACAACTAGGGCTCCAATCTGACACTAGGCCCTGACACACTAGGGCTCCAATCCAGACACTAGGCCCTGACACAACTAGGGCTCCAACTGAGACACTAGGCCCTGAAACAACTAGGGCTCCAATCCAGACACTAGGCCCTGACACACTAGGGTCTAATCCAGACACTAGGCCCTGACACAACTAGGGCTCCAACTGAGACACTAGGCCCTGACACAACTAGGGCTCCAATCCAGACACTAGGCCCTGACACAACTAGGGCTCCTCTGACACTAGGCCCTGACACAACTAGGGCTCCAACTGACACTAGGCCCTGACACAACTAGGGCTCCAAGCCAAACACTAGGCCCTGACACAACTAGGGCTCCAATCCACACTAGGCCAGACACAACTAGGGGTCCAATCACACTAGGCCTGACACAACTAGGCTCCACCAGACACTAGGCCATGACACAACTAGGGCTCCAATCTTCACACTAGGCCCTGACACAACTAGGGCTCCAATCCAGACACTAGACCCTGACACAACTAGGGCTCCAATCCAGACACTAGGCCCTGACACAACTAGGGCTCCAATCCAGACACTAGGCCCTGACACAACTAGGGCTCCAATCCAGACACTAGGCCCTGACACAACTAGGGCTCCAATTCCAGACACTAGGCCCTGACACAACTAGGGCTCCAATCCAGACACTAGGCCCTGACACAACTAGGGCTCCAATGCAGACACTAGGCCCTGACACAACTAGGGCTCCAATCCAGACACTAGGACCTGACACAACTAGGGCTCCAATCTGAGACACTAGGCCCTGACACAACTAGGGCTCCAATCCAGACACTAGGCCCTGACACAACTAGGGCTAATTACCACTAGGCCCTGACACAACTAGCTCCAACTGAGACTAGGCCCTGACACAACTAGGGCTCCAATCAGACACTAGGCTGTGACACAACTAGGGTTCCATTCCAGACACTAGGCCCTGACACAACTAGGGCTCCAGTCTGACACTAGGCCCTGACACAACTAGGGCTCCAATCCAGACACTAGGCCCTGACACAACTAGGGCTTTAATTACACACTAGGCCCTGACACAACTAGGGCTCCAACTGAGACACTAGGCCCTGACACAACTAGTGCTCCAATCCAGACACTAGGCCCTGACACAACTAGGGCTCCAATTACACTAGGCCCTGACACAACTAGGGCTCCAATCCAGACACTAGGCCCTGACACAACTAGGGCTCCAGTCCAGACACTAGGCCCTGACACAACTAGGGCTCCAAATTACACACTAGGCCCTGACACAACTAGGGCTCCAATCCAGACACTAGGCCCTGACACAACTAGGGCTCCAATCCAGACACTAGGCCCTGACACAACTAGGGCTCCAATCCAGACACTAGGCCCTGACACAACTAGGGCTCCAACTGACACACTAGGCCCTGACACAACTAGGGCTCCAATCCAGACACTAGGCCCTGACACAACTAGGGCTCCAATCCAGACACTAGGCCCTGACACAACTAGGGCTCCATCCAGACACTAGGCCCTGACACAACTAGGGCTCCAATCCAGACACTAGGCCCTGACACAACTAGGGCTCCATACACACTAGGCCCTGACACAACTAGGGCTCCAATCCAGACACTAGGCCCTGACACAACTAGGGCTCCAACTCCAGACACTAGGCCCTGACACAACTAGGGCTCCAATCCAGACACTAGGCCCTGACACAACTAGGGCTCCAATCTGACACTAGGCCCTGACACAACTAGGCTCCAATCCAGACACTAGGCCCTGACACAACTAGGGCTCCAACTGACACACTAGGCCCTGACACAACTAGGGCTCCAATCCAGACACTAGGCCCTGACACAACTAGGGCTCCAACTGAGACACTAGGCCCTGACACAACTAGGGCTCCAACTGAGACACTAGGCCCTGACACAACTAGGGCTCCAATCCAGACACTAGGCCCTGACACAACTAGGGCTCCAACTGAGACACTAGGCCCTGACACAACTAGGGCTCCAACTGAGACACTAGGCCCTGACACAACTAGGGCTCCAACTGAGACACTAGGCCCTGACACAACTAGGGCTCCAATCCACACACTAGGCCCTGACACAACTAGGGCTCCAATTGAGACACTAGGCCCTGACACAACTAGGGCTCCAACTGAGACACTAGGCCCTGACACAACTAGGGCTCCATCCAGACACTAGGCCCTGACACAACTAGGGCTCCAACTGAGACACTAGGCCCTGACACAACTAGGGCTCCATCCAGACACTAGGCCCTGACACAACTAGGGCTCCAATCCAGACACTAGGCCCTGACACAACTAGGGCTCCAATTCCAGACACTAGGCCTGACACAACTAGGGCTCCACTGAGACACTAGGCCTGACACAATAGGGCTCCAACTGAGACACTAGGCCCTGACACAACTAGGGCTCAACTGAGACACTAGGCCCTGACACAACTAGGGCTCCAAGCCAGACACTAGGCCCTGACACAACTAGGGCTCAACAGACACTAGGCCTGACACAACTAGGGCTCCAATCCAGACACTAGGCCCTGACACAACTAGGGCTCCAGCTGGACACTAGGCCCTGACCAACTAGGGCTCCAAGACAGACACTAGGCCTGACACAACTAGGGCTCCAATCCAGACACTAGGCCCTGACACAACTAGGGCTCCAATCCAGACACTAGGCCCTGACACAACTAGGGCTCCATTCCAGACACTAGGCCCTGACACAACTAGGGCTCCAACCTGACACTAGGCCCTGACACAACTAGGGCTCAATCCAGACACTAGGCCCTGACACAACTAGGGCTCCAATCCAGACACTAGGCCCTGACACAACTAGGGCTCCAATTACACACTAGGCCCTGACACAACTAGGGCTCCAACTGAGACACTAGGTCCTGACAAACTAGGGCTCCAATCCAGACACTAGGCCCTGACACAACTAGGGCTCCAATCTGAGACACTAGGCCCTGACACAACTAGGGCTCAACTGACACACTAGGCCCTGACACAACTAGGGCTCCAAGCCAGACACTAGGCCTGACACCTAGGGCTCCAATGACACACTAGGCCCTGACACAACTAGGGCTCCAGCCTGACACTAGGCCCTGACACAACTAGGGCTCCAATCCAGACACTAGGCCCTGACACAACTAGGGCTCCAATCCAGACACTAGGCCCTGACACAACTAGGGCTCCAATCTAGACACTAGGCCCTGACACAACTAGGGCTCCAACTGACACTAGGCCCTGACACAACTAGGGCTCCAATCCAGACACTAGGCCCTGACACAACTAGGGCTCCAATTCAGACACTAGGCCCTGACACAACTAGGGCTCCAATCCAGACACTAGGCCTGACACAACTAGGGCTCCATCTACACTAGGCCCTGACACAACTAGGGCTCCAACTGAGACACTAGGCTGACACAACTAGGGCTCCAATCCACACACGAGGCCCTGACACAACTAGGGCTCCAATCTGAGACACTAGGCCCTGACACAACTAGGGCTCCAATCCAGACACTAGGCCCTGACACAACTAGGGCTCCAATCCAGACACTAGGCCCTGACACAACTAGGGCTCCAATCCAGACACTAGGCCCTGACACAACTAGGGCTCCAATCCAGACACTAGGCCCTGACACAACTAGGGCTCCAATCCAGACACTAGGCCCTGACACAACTAGGGCTCCAATCCAGACACTAGGCCCTGACACAACTAGGGCTCCTCCAGACACTAGGCCCTGACACAACTAGGGCTCCAATGAACACTAGGCCCTGACACAACTAGGGCTCCAATCCAGACACTAGGCCCTGACACAACTAGGGCTCCAATCCACACTAGGCCCTGACACAACTAGGGCTCCAATTACACACTAGGCTCTGACACATCTAGGCTCCACCTGACACTAGGCCATGACACAACTAGGGCTCCAATCCACACTAGGCCCTGACACAACTAGGGCTCCAATCCAGACACTAGGCCCTGACACAACTAGGGCTCCAATCCAGACACTAGGCCCTGACACAACTAGGGCTCCAATCCAGACACTAGGCCCTGACACAACTAGGGCTCCAATCCAGACACTAGGCCCTGACACAACTAGGGCTCCAATCCAGACACTAGGCCCTGACACAACTAGGGCTCCAATCCAGACACTAGGCCCTGACACAACTAGGGCTCCAATCCAGACACTAGGCCCTGACACAACTAGGGCTCCAATCCAGACACTAGGCCCTGACACAACTAGGGCTCCAACCAGACACTAGGCCCTGACACAACTAGGGCTCCAATCCAGATACTAGGCCCTGACACAACTAGGGCTCCAATTACCACTAGGCCCTGACACAACTAGGGCTCCAACCAGACACTAGGCCCTGACACAACTAGGGCTCCAATCAGACACTAGGCCCTGACACAACTAGGGCTCCAATTCCAGACACTAGGCCCTGACACAACTAGGGCTCCAACCAGACACTAGGCCCTGACACAACTAGGGCTCCAATGAGACACTAGGCCCTGACACATAGGGCTCCAATCCAGACACTAGGCCCTGACACAACTAGGGCTCCAATCCAGACACTAGGCCCTGACACAACTAGGGCTCCAATCCAGACACTAGGCCCTGACACAACTAGGGCTCTAATCCTGACACTAGGCCCTGACACAACTAGGGCTCCAAGCCAGACACTAGGCCTGACACAACTAGGGCTCCAACTGACACACTAGGCCCTGACACAACTAGGGCTCCAATCCAGACACTAGGCCCTGACACAACTAGGGCTCCAACTGAGACACTAGGTCCTGACACAACTAGGGCTCCAACTGAGACACTAGGCCCTGACACAACTAGGGCTCCAACTGAGACACTAGGCCGACACAACTAGGGCTCCAACTGAGACACTAGGCCCTGACACAACTAGGGCTCCAATCCAGACACTAGGCCCTGACACAACTAGGGCTCCAACTGAGACACTAGGCCCTGACACAACTAGGGCTCCAACTGAGACACTAGGCCCTGACACAACTAGGGCTCCAATCCAGACACTAGGCCCTGACACAACTAGGGCTCCAACTGAGACACTAGGCCCTGACACAACTAGGGCTCCATCCAGACACTAGGCCCTGACACAACTAGGGCTCCAATCCAGACACTAGGCCTGACACAACTAGGGCTCCAGTCTGGACACTAGGCCCTGACACAACTAGGGCTCCAATCCACACTAGGCCCTGACACAACTAGGGCTCCAATCCAGACACTAGGCCCTGACACAACTAGGGCTCCAACTGGACACTAGGCCCTGACACAACTAGGGCTCCAATTAGACACTAGGCCCTGACACAACTAGGGCTCCAACCAGACACTAGGCCCTGACACAACTAGGGCTCAATCCAGACACTAGGCCCTGACACAACTAGGGCTCCAATCCAGACACTAGGCCCTGACACAACTAGGGCTCCAATCTGGACACTAGGCCCTGACACAACTAGGGCTCCAACTGAGACACTAGGCCCTGACACAACTAGGGCTCCAAGCCAGACACTAGGCCCTGACACAACTAGGGCTCCAATCCACACTAGGCCAGACACAACTAGGGCTCCAATTACACACTAGGCCCTGACACAACTAGGGCTCCAATCCAGACACTAGGCCCTGACACAACTAGGGCTCCAATCTGCACACTAGGCCCTGACACAACTAGGGCTCCAATTCAGACACTAGGCCCTGACACAACTAGGGCTCCAATCCAGACACTAGGCCCTGACACAACTAGGGCTCCAATCCAGACATAGGCCCTGACACAACTAGGGCTCCAATCCAGACACTAGGCCCTGACACAACTAGGGCTCCTCTGAACACTAGGCCCTGACACAACTAGGGCTCCAACTGAGACACTAGGCCCTGACACAACTAGGGCTCAAAGCCACACTAGGCCCTGACACAACTAGGGCTCCAAGTGAGACACTAGGCACTGACACAACTAGGCTCCATTCAACACACTAGGCCCTGACACAAATGGGGCTCCAGTCCAGACACTAGGCCGTGAAACAACTAGCTACCCACGAGAGACACTAGGCCCTGACCAAATAGGGCTCCAACTGAGACACTAGGCCCTGACACACCTAGTGCTCCAACTGAGACACTAGGCCCTGATACTTCTAGGGCTCCAACTGAGACACTAGGACCTGACACCACTAGGGCTTCAATCCAGACACTAGGCCTTGACACAACCAGGGCTTTAATAATGCAATAGGCCCTGACACAACTAGGGCTCCAAGTGAGAAACTAGGCCCTGACACAACTAGGGCTTCAAACCGGACACTAGGCACTGACACAACTAGGGCTCCAATCCAGACACGGGCACTGACACAACTAGGGCTCCAACTGAGACACTAGGCCCTGACACAACTAGGGCTCCAATCCAGACACTAGGCCCTGACACAACTAGGGCTCCAATGCAGACACTAGGCCCTGACACAACTAGGGCTCCAATCCAGACACTAGGCCCTGACACAACTAGGGCTCCAATCCAGACACTAGGCCCTGACACAACTAGGGCTCCAATCCAGACACTAGGCCCTGACACAACTAGGGCTCCAATCTAGACACTAGGCCCTGACACAACTAGGGCTCCAACTGAGACACTAGGCCCTGACACAACTAGGGCTCCAATCTGACACTAGGCCCTGACACAACTAGGGCTTCAATTCCAGACACTAGGCCCTGACACAACTAGGGCTCCAGTCCAGACACTAGGCCCTGACACAACTAGGGCTCCAATCCAGACACTAGGCCCTGACACAACTAGGGCTCCAATCCAGACACTAGGCCCTGACACAACTAGGGCTTCAGTCCAGACACTAGGCCCTGACACTACTAGGGCTCCAATCTGGACACTAGGCCCTGACAAACTAGGGCTCCAAGCCAGACACTAGGCCCTGACACAACTAGGGCTCCAAGCCAGACACTAGGCCCTGACACAACTAGGGCTCCAACAGACACTAGGCCCTGACACAACTAGGGCTCCAACTGAGACACTAGGCCCTGACAAACTAGGGCTCCAATCTACACACTAGGCCCTGACACAACTAGGGCTCCAATCAGACACTAGGCCCTGACACAACTAGGGCTCCAATCCAGACACTAGGCCCTGACACAACTAGGGCTTCAATCCAGACACTAGGCCCTGACACAACTAGGGCTCCAATCCAGACACTAGGCCTGACACAACTAGGGCTCCAATCCAGACACTAGGCCTGACACAACTAGGGCTCCAACTGAGACACTAGGCCCTGACAAACTAGGGCTCCAATCCAGACACTAGGCCCTGACACAACTAGGGCTCCAATCCAGACACAGGCCCTGACACAACTAGGGCTCCATCCAGACATAGGCCCTGACACAACTAGGGCTCCAACTGAGACACTAGGCCCTGACACAACTAGGGCTCCAATCCAGACACTAGGCCCTGACACAACTAGGGCTCCAATCAGACACTAGGCCCTGACACAACTAGGGCTCCAATCCAGACACTAGGCCTGACACAACTAGGGCTCCAATCCAGACACTAGGCCTGACACAACTAGGGCTCTAACCAGACACTAGGCCCTGACACAACTAGGGCTCCAACTGACACACTAGGCCCTGACACAACTAGGGCTCCAATCCAGACACTAGGCCCTGACACAACTAGGGCTCCAATCCAGACACTAGGCCCTGACACAACTAGGGCTCCATTCCAGACACTAGGCCCTGACACAACTAGGGCTCCAATCCAGACACTAGGCCCTGACACAACTAGGGCTCCATACACACTAGGCCCTGACACAACTAGGGCTCCAATCAGACACTAGGCCTGACACAACTAGGGCTCCAATCCAGACACTAGGCCCTGACACAACTAGGGCTCCAATGTACACTAGGCCCTGACACAACTAGGGCTCCAACCTGACACTAGGCCCTGACACAACTAGGGCTCCAACCAGACACTAGGCCCTGACACAACTAGGGCTCCAACTGACACACTAGGCCCTGACACAACTAGGGCTCCAATCCAGACACTAGGCCCTGACACAACTAGGGCTCCAACTGAGACACTAGGCCCTGACACAACTAGGGCTCCAACCAGACACTAGGCCCTGACACAACTAGGGCTCCAATCCACACACTAGGCCCTGACACAACTAGGGCTCCAACCAGACACTAGGCCCTGACACAACTAGGGCTCCAATCCAGACACTAGGCCCTGACACAACTAGGGCTCCAACAGACACTAGGCCCTGACACAACTAGGGCTCCAACCAGACACTAGGCCCTGACACAACTAGGGCTCCATCCAGACACTAGGCCCTGACACAACTAGGGCTCCAATCCAGACACTAGGCCCTGACACAACTAGGGCTCCAATCCAGACACTAGGCCCTGACACAACTAGGGCTCCAATCTGGACACTAGGCCCTGACACAACTAGGGCTCCAATCCAGACACTAGGCCCTGACACAACTAGGGCTCCAATCCAGACACTAGGCCCTGACACAACTAGGGCTCCAATCTGGACACTAGGCCCTGACACAACTAGGGCTCCAATCCAGACACTAGGCCCTGACACAACTAGGGCTCCAATCCAGACACTAGGCCCTGACACAACTAGGGCTCCAACTGAGACACTAGGCCCTGACACAACTAGGGCTCCAATCCAGACACTAGGCCCTGACACAACTAGGGCTCCAATCCAGACACTAGGCCCTGACACAACTAGGGCTCCAAGAGACACTAGGCCCTGACACAACTAGGGCTCCAACTGAGACACTAGGCCCTGACACAACTAGGGCTCCAATCCAGACACTAGGCCCTGACACAACTAGGGCTCCAATCCAGACACAAGGCCCTGACACAACTAGGGCTCCCATCCAGACACTAGGCCCTGACACAACTAGGGCTCCAACTGAGACACTAGGCCCTGACACAACTAGGGCTCCAACCAGACACTAGGCCCTGACACAACTAGGGCTCCAATCAGACACTAGGCCCTGACACAACTAGGGCTCCAACTGAGACACTAGGCCCTGACACAACTAGGGCTCCAATCCAGACACTAGGCCCTGACACAACTAGGGCTCCAATCCACACTAGGCCCTGACACAACTAGGGCTCCAATCCAGACACTAGGCCCTGACACAACTAGGGCTCCAATCACACTAGGCCCTGACACAACTAGGGCTCCAATCCAGACACTAGGCCCTGACACAACTAGGGCTCCAATCCAGACACTAGGCCCTGACACAACTAGGGCTCAATCCAGACACTAGGCCCTGACACAACTAGGGCTCCAATCCAGACACTAGGCCCTGACACAACTAGGGCTCCAATCCAGACACTAGGCCCTGACACAACTAGGGCTCCAATCCAGACACTAGGCCCTGACACAACTAGGGCTCTAATCCAGACACTAGGCCCTGACACAACTAGGGCTCCAATCCAGACACTAGGCCCTGACACAACTAGGGCTCCAATCCAGACACTAGGCCCTGACACAACTAGGGCTCCAATCCAGACACTAGGCCCTGACACAACTAGGGCTCCAATCCAGACACTAGGCCCTGACACAACTAGGGCTCCAATCCAGACACTAGGCCCTGACACAACTAGGGCTCCAATCAGACACTAGGCCCTGACACAACTAGGGCTCCATCCAGACACTAGGCCCTGACACAACTAGGGCTCCAACTGAGACACTAGGCCCTGACACAACTAGGGCTCCAATCCAGACACTAGGCCCTGACACAACTAGGGCTCCAATACCACTAGGCCCTGACACAACTAGGGCTCCAACTGAGACACTAGGCCCTGACACAACTAGGGCTCCAATCCAGACACTAGGCCCTGACACAACTAGGGCTCCAATCCAGACACTAGGCCCTGACACAACTAGGGCTCCAACTGAGACACTAGGCCCTGACACAACTAGGGCTCCAATGAGACACTAGGCCCTGACACATAGGGCTCCAATCCAGACACTAGGCCCTGACACAACTAGGGCTCCAATCCAGACACTAGGCCCTGACACAACTAGGGCTCCAATCCAGACACTAGGCCCTGACACAACTAGGGCTCCAATCCAGACACTAGGCCCTGACACAACTAGGGCTCCAATCCAGACACTAGGCCCTGACACAACTAGGGCTCCAACTGACACACTAGGCCCTGACACAACTAGGGCTCCAATCCAGACACTAGGCCCTGACACAACTAGGGCTCCAACTGAGACACTAGGCCCTGACACAACTAGGGCTCCAACTGAGACACTAGGCCCTGACACAACTAGGGCTCCAACTGAGACACTAGGCCCTGACACAACTAGGGCTCCAACTGAGACACTAGGCCCTGACACAACTAGGGCTCCAATCCACACACTAGGCCCTGACACAACTAGGGCTCCAACTGAGACACTAGGCCCTGACACAACTAGGGCTCCAACTGAGACACTAGGCCTGACACAACTAGGGCTCCAATCCAGACACTAGGCCCTGACACAACTAGGGCTCCAACTGAGACACTAGGCCCTGACACAACTAGGGCTCCAATCTAGACACTAGGCCCTGACACAACTAGGGCTCCAATCCAGACACTAGGCCCTGACACAACTAGGGCTCAATCTGACACTAGGCCCTGACACAACTAGGGCTCCAATCCACACTAGGCCCTGACACAACTAGGGCTTCAATCCAGACACTAGGCCCTGACACAACTAGGGCTCCAACTGACACTAGGCCCTGACACAACTAGGGCTCCAATTAGACACTAGGCCCTGACACAACTAGGGCTCCAACCAGACACTAGGCCCTGACACAACTAGGGCTCCAATCCAGACACTAGGCCCTGACACAACTAGGGCTCCAATCCAGACACTAGGCCCTGACACAACTAGGGCTCCTCTGACACTAGGCCCTGACACAACTAGGGCTCCAACTGAGACACTAGGCCCTGACACAACTAGGGCTCCAAGCCAACACTAGGCCCTGACACAACTAGGGCTCCAATGGACACTAGGCCCTGACACAACTAGGGCTCCAATGACACACTAGGCCCTGACACAACTAGGGCTCCACCTGACACTAGGCCCTGACACAACTAGGGCTCCAATCTGCACACTAGGCCCTGACACAACTAGGGCTCCAATTCAGACACTAGGCCCTGACACAACTAGGGCTCCAATCCAGACACTAGGCCCTGACACAACTAGGGCTCCAATCCAGACACTAGGCCCTGACACAACTAGGGCTCCAATCCAGACACTAGGCCCTGACACAACTAGGGCTCCAATCTGACACTAGGCCCTGACACAACTAGGGCTCCAACTGAGACACTAGGCCCTGACACAACTAGGGCTCAAAGCCACACTAGGCCCTGACACAACTAGGGCTCCAATGAGACACTAGGCCCTGACACAACTAGGGCTCCATTCAACACACTAGGCCCTGACACAACTAGGGCTCCAATCCAGACACTAGGCCCTGACACAACTAGGGCTCCACGAGACACTAGGCCCTGACACAACTAGGGCTCCAACTGAGACACTAGGCCCTGACACAACTAGGGCTCCAACTGAGACACTAGGCCCTGACACAACTAGGGCTCCAACCAGACACTAGGCCTGACACACTAGGGCTCCAATCCAGACACTAGGCCCTGACACAACTAGGGCTCCAATAGACACTAGGCCCTGACACAACTAGGGCTCCAATGAGACACTAGGCCCTGACACAACTAGGGCTCAATCCGACACTAGGCCTGACACAACTAGGGCTCCATCCAGACACTAGGCCCTGACACAACTAGGGCTCCAACTGAGACACTAGGCCCTGACACAACTAGGGCTCCAATCCAGACACTAGGCCCTGACACAACTAGGGCTCCAATCAGACACTAGGCCCTGACACAACTAGGGCTCCAATCCAGACACTAGGCCCTGACACAACTAGGGCTCCAATCTAGACACTAGGCCCTGACACAACTAGGGCTCCAATCCAGACACTAGGCCCTGACACAACTAGGGCTCCAATCTAGACACTAGGCCTGACACAACTAGGGCTCCAACTGAGACACTAGGCCCTGACACAACTAGGGCTCCAATCAGACACTAGGCCCTGACACAACTAGGGCTCCAATTCCAGACACTAGGCCCTGACACAACTAGGGCTCCAATCCAGACACTAGGCCCTGACACAACTAGGGCTCCAATCCAGACACTAGGCCCTGACACAACTAGGGCTCCAATCCAGACACTAGGCCCTGACACAACTAGGGCTTCAGTCCAGACACTAGGCCCTGACACAACTAGGGCTCCAGTCTGACACTAGGCCCTGACACAACTAGGGCTCCAATCCAGACACTAGGCCCTGACACAACTAGGGCTCCAACCAGACACTAGGCCCTGACACAACTAGGGCTCCAACAGACACTAGGCCCTGACACAACTAGGGCTCCAACTGAGACACTAGGCCCTGACACAACTAGGGCTTCAATCCAGACACTAGGCCCTGACACAACTAGGGCTCCAATCCAGACACTAGGCCCTGACACAACTAGGGCTCCAATTAGACACTAGGCCCTGACACAACTAGGGCTTCAATCCAGACACTAGGCCCTGACACAACTAGGGCTCCAATCCAGACACTAGGCCCTGACACAACTAGGGCTCCAATCCAGACACTAGGCCCTGACACAACTAGGGCTCCAACTGAGACACTAGGCCCTGACACAACTAGGGCTCCAATCCAGACACTAGGCCCTGACACAACTAGGGCTCCAATCCAGACACTAGGCCTGACACAACTAGGGCTCCCATCCAGACACTAGGCCCTGACACAACTAGGGCTCCAACTGAGACACTAGGCCCTGACACAACTAGGGCTCCAATCCAGACACTAGGCCCTGACACAACTAGGGCTCCAACTGAGACACTAGGCCCTGACACAACTAGGGCTCCAATCCAGACACTAGGCCTGACACAACTAGGGCTCCAATCCAGACACTAGGCCCTGACACAACTAGGGCTCCAAGCAGACACTAGGCCCTGACACAACTAGGGCTCCAACTGACACACTAGGCCCTGACACAACTAGGGCTCCAATCCAGACACTAGGCCCTGACACAACTAGGGCTCCAATCCAGACACTAGGCCCTGACACAACTAGGGCTCCAATCCAGACACTAGGCCCTGACACAACTAGGGCTCCAATCAGACACTAGGCCCTGACACAACTAGGGCTCCATACACACTAGGCCCTGACACAACTAGGGCTCCAATCCAGACACTAGGCCCTGACACAACTAGGGCTCCAATCCAGACACTAGGCCCTGACACAACTAGGGCTCCAATGTGACACTAGGCCCTGACACAACTAGGGCTCCAACTGACACTAGGCCCTGACACAACTAGGGCTCCAATCCAGACACTAGGCCTGACACAACTAGGGCTCCAACTGACACACTAGGCCCTGACACAACTAGGGCTCCAATCCAGACACTAGGCCCTGACACAACTAGGGCTTCCAACTGAGACACTAGGCCCTGACACAACTAGGGCTCCAATGTGACACTAGGCCCTGACACAACTAGGGCTTCAATCCAGACACTAGGCCCTGACACAACTAGGGCTCCAATCTGGACACTAGGCCCTGACACAACTAGGGCTCCAATCCAGACACTAGGCCCTGACACAACTAGGGCTCCCATGCAGACACTAGGCCCTGACACAACTAGGGCTCCAACCAGACACTAGGCCCTGACACAACTAGGGCTCCAATCCAGACACTAGGCCCTGACACAACTAGGGCTCCAATCCAGACACTAGGCCCTGACACAACTAGGGCTCCAATCAGACACTAGGCCCTGACACAACTAGGGCTCCAACTGAGACACTAGGCCCTGACACAACTAGGGCTCCAATCCAGACACTAGGCCCTGACACAACTAGGGCTCCAATCCAGACACTAAGGCCCTGACACAACTAGGGCTCCATCCAGACACTAGGCCCTGACACAACTAGGGCTCCAACTGAGACACTAGGCCCTGACACAACTAGGGCTCCAACTGAGACACTAGGCCCTGACACAACTAGGGCTCCAACTGAGACACTAGGCCCTGACACAACTAGGGCTCCATTCAGACACTAGGCCCTGACACAACTAGGGCTCCAACTGAGACACTAGGCCCTGACACAACTAGGGCTCCAATCCAGACACTAGGCCCTGACACAACTAGGGCTTTAAATACACACTAGGCCCTGACACAACTAGGGCTCCAACTGAGACACTAGGCCCTGACACAACTAGGGCTCCAACTACACACTAGGCCCTGACACAACTAGGGCTCCAATCCAGACACTAGGCCCTGACACAACTAGGGCTCCAATCCAGACACTAGGCCCTGACACAACTAGGGCTCAATCCAGACACTAGGCCCTGACACAACTAGGGCTCCAATCCAGACACTAGGCCCTGACACAACTAGGGAACCCATCCAGACACTAGGCCCTGACACAACTAGGGCTCCAACTGAGACACTAGGCCCTGACACAACTAGGGCTCCAACTAGACACTAGGCCTGACACAACTAGGGCTCCAATCCAGACACTAGGCCCTGACACAACTAGGGCTCCAATTCCAGACACTAGGCCCTGACACAACTAGGGCTCCAACCAGACACTAGGCCCTGACACAACTAGGGCTCCATTCCAGACACTAGGCCCTGACACAACTAGGGCTCCAATCCAGACACTAGGCCCTGACACAACTAGGGCTCCAATCCAGACACTAGGCCCTGACACAACTAGGGCTCCAATCTGACACTAGGCCCTGACACAACTAGGGCTCCAATCCAGACACTAGGCCCTGACACAACTAGGGCTCCATTCGAGACACTAGGCCCTGACACAACTAGGGTTCAATAGACACTAGGCCCTGACACAACTAGGGCTCCAATCCAGACACTAGGCCCTGACACAACTAGGGCTCCAACTGAGACACTAGGCCCTGACACAACTAGGGCTTTAATTACACACTAGGCCCTGACAGAACTAGGGCTCCAATTGACACTAGGCCCTGACAAAACTAGTGCTCCAATCTACACACTAGGCCCTGACACATCTAGGGCTCCAATCCATACACTAGGCCCTGACACAACTAGTTCTGCAAGCCACACACTAGGCCCTGACACAACTAGGGCTTCATTCCAGACACTAGGCCCTGACACAACTAGGGCTCCAATCAGACACTAGGCCCTGACACAAAGGGCTCCAATCCAGACACTAGGCCCTGACACATCTAGGGCTCCATCCACACACTAGGCCCTGACACAACCCGAGCTTCAATCCAGACACTAGGCCCTGACACAACTAGGGCTCCAATCCGACACTAGGCCCTGACACAACTAGGGCTTCAATCCAGACACTAGGCCCTGACACAACTAGGGCTCCAACTGAGACACTAGGCCCTGACACAACTAGGGCTCTTATCCTGACACTATTCCCTGACACACCTAGGACTCCAATCCAGACACTAGGCCCTGCACAACTAGGGCTCCAATCCAGACACTAGGCCCTGACACAACTAGGGCTCCAACTGAGACACTAGGCCCTGACACAACTTCGGGCTCCAACTAGACACTAGGCCCTGACACAACTAGGGCTCCAATCCAGACACTAGGCCCTGACACAACTAGGGCTCTACCAGACACTACCCTGACACAACTAGGGCTCTCCAGACACTAGGCCCTGACACAACTAGGGCTCCATTCCAGACACTAGGCCCTGACACAACTAGGGCTCCAACTGAGACACTAGGCCCTGACACAACCAGGGCTCCAACTAGACACTAGGCCCTGACACAACTAGGGCTCCAATCAGACACTAGGCCCTGACACAACTAGGGCTCCAATCCAGACACTAGGCCCTGACACAACTAGGGCTCCACTGACACTAGGCCCTGACACAATAGGGCTCCAAGACAGACACTAGGCCCTGACACAACCAGGGCTCCAATCTGACACTAGGCCCTGACACAACCTAGGGCTCCAATCCAGACACTAGGCCCTGACACAACTAGGGCTCCAATTCCAGACACTAGGCCCTGACACAACTAGGGCTCCAACCTGACACTAGGCCCTGACACAACTAGTGCTCAAACCAGACAGTAGGCCCTGACACAACTAGGGCTTAATTCCAGACACTAGGCCCTGACACAACTAGGGCTTTAATTACACACTAGGCCTAGACCCAACTAGGGCTCCAAGTGAGACACTAGGTCCTGATAAAAATAGGGCTCCAAACCAGACACTAGGCCCTGACACAACTAGGGCTCCAACTGAGACAGTAGGCCCTGACACAACTAGGGCTGCAACTGACACACTAGGCCCTGACACAACTAGGGCTCCAATCCAGACACTAGGCCTGACAACTAGGGCTCCAGCTCACACTAGGCCCTGACACAACTAGGGCTCCAACTGAGACACTAGGCCCTGCACAACTAGGGCTCCAATCCACACACTAGGCCCTGACACAACTAGGGCTCCAATCCAGACACTAGGCCCTGACACAACTAGGGCTCCAATCCAGACACTAGGCCCTGACACAACTAGGGCTCAATCCAGACACTAGGCCCTGACACAACTAGGGCTCCAATCCAGACACTAGGCCCTGACACAACTAGGGCTCCAATCCAGACACTAGGCCCTGACACAACTAGGGCTCCAATCCAGACACTAGGCCCTGACACAACTAGGGCTCCAGGCTGACACTAGGCCCTGACACAACTAGGGCTCAACTGAGACACTAGGCCCTGAACAACTAGGGCTCCAATCCAGACACTAGGCCCTGACACAACTAGGGCTCCAATCTGCACACTAGGCCCTGACACAAATAGGGCTCCAATCACACTAGGCCCTGACACAACTAGGGCTCCAATCCTGACACTAGGCCCTGACACAACTAGGGCTCCAATCTGCACTAGGCCCTGACACAACTAGGGCTCCAATCAGACACTAGGCCCTGACACAACTAGGGCTCCAATCCAGACACTAGGCCCTGACACAACTAGGGCTCCAATCCAGACACTAGGCCCTGACACAACTAGGGCTCCAATCCAGACACTAGGCCCTGACACAACTAGGGCTCCAATCCAGACACTAGGCCCTGACACAACTAGGGCTCCAACTGACACACTAGGCCTGACACAATAGGGCTCCAATCCAGACACTAGGCCCTGACACAACTAGGGCTCCAATCCAGACACTAGGCCCTGACACAACTAGGGCTCCAATTCCAGACACTAGGCCCTGACACAACTAGGGCTCCAATCCAGACACTAGGCCCTGACACAACTAGGGCTCCAATCACACTAGGCCCTGACACAACTAGGGCTCCAATCCAGACACTAGGCCCTGACACAACTAGGGCTCCAATCCAGACACTAGGCCCTGACACAACTAGGGCTCCAATCCAGACACTAGGCCCTGACACAACTAGGGCTCCAACTGAGACACTAGGCCCTGACACAACTAGGGCTCCAATAGACACTAGGCCCTGACACAACTAGGGCTCCAACTGAGACACTAGGCCCTGACACAACTAGGGCTCCAACTGAGACACTAGGCCCTGACACAACTAGGGCTCCAACTGAGACACTAGGCCTGACACAACTAGGGCTCCAATCCAGACACTAGGCCCTGACACAACTAGGGCTCCAATCCGACACTAGGCCCTGACACAACTAGGGCTCCAATCTGCAGACACTAGGCCCTGACACAACTAGGGCTCCAATGAGACACTAGGCCCTGACACAACTAGGGCTCCAATCCTGACACTAGGCCCTGACACAACTAGGGCTCCAATCAGACACTAGGCCCTGACACAACTAGGGCTCCAATCCAGACACTAGGCCCTGACACAACTAGGGCTCCAATCTAGACACTAGGCCCTGACACAACTAGGGCTCCAATCCAGACACTAGGCCCTGACACTACTGGGCTCCAATCTAGACACTAGGCCCTGACACAACTAGGGCTCCAACTGGTCACAAGGCCCTGACACAACTAGGGCTCCAAGCCAGATACTAGGCCCTGACACAACTAGGGCTCCAAGCCAGACACTAGGCCCTGACAAACTAGGGCTCCAACAGAGACACTAGGCCCTGACACAACTAGGGCTCCAACTGAGACACTAGGCCCTGACACAACTAGGGCTCCAATCTACACACTAGGCCCTGACACAACTAGGGCTTCAATCCAGACACTAGGCCCTGACACAACTAGGGCTCCAATAGACACTAGGCCCTGACACAACTAGGGCTTCAATCCAGACACTAGGCCCTGACACAACTAGGGCTCCAATCCAGACACTAGACCCTGACACAACTAGGGCTCCAAGTCCAGACACTAGGCCCTGACACAACTAGGGCTCCAACTGAGACACTAGGCCCTGACACAACTAGGGCTCCAATCCAGACACTAGGCCCTGACACAACTAGGGCTCCAATCCAGACACTAGGCCTGACACAACTAGGGCTCCATCCAGACACTAGGCCCTGACACAACTAGGGCTCCAACTGAGACACTAGGCCCTGACACAACTAGGGCTCCAATCCAGACACTAGGCCCTGACACAACTAGGGCTCCAACTGAGACACTAGGCCCTGACACAACTAGGGCTCCAATCCAGACACTAGGCCCTGACACAACTAGGGCTCCAATCCAGACACTAGGCCCTGACACAACTAGGGCTCCAAGCCAGACACTAGGCCTGACACAACTAGGGCTCCAACTGACACACTAGGCCCTGACACAACTAGGGCTCCAATCCAGACACTAGGCCCTGACACAACTAGGGCTCCAATCCAGACACTAGGCCCTGACACAACTAGGGCTCCAATTCCAGACACTAGGCCCTGACACAACTAGGGCTTCAGTCCAGACACTAGGCCCTGACACAACTAGGGCTCCATACACACTAGGCCCTGACACAACTAGGGCTCCAATCCAGACACTAGGCCCTGACACAACTAGGGCTCCAAATCCAGACACTAGGCCCTGACACAACTAGGGCTCCAATGACACTAGGCCCTGACACAACTAGGGCTCCAACCTGACACTAGGCCCTGACACAACTAGGGCTCCAAGCCAGACACTAGGCCCTGACACAACTAGGGCTCCAACTGACACTAGGCCCTGACACAACTAGGGCTCCAATCCAGACACTAGGCCCTGACACAACTAGGGCTCCAATGAGACACTAGGCCTGACACAACTAGGGCTCCAATGAGACACTACCCTGACACAACTAGGGCTCCAATCCACACACTAGGCCCTGACACAACTAGGGCTCCAACTGAGACACTAGGCCCTGACACAACTAGGGCTCCAATCCAGACACTAGGCCCTGACACAACTAGGGCTCCAACTGAGACACTAGGCCCTGACACAACTAGGGCTCCAACTGAGACACTAGGCCCTGACACAACTAGGGCTCCAATCCAGACACTAGGCCCTGACACAACCAGGGCTAATAACAATAGGCCCTGACACAACTAGGGCTCCAATGAGACACTAGGCCCTGACACAACTAGGGCTCCAAACCGACACTAGGCCCTGACACAACTAGGGCTCCAATCCAGACACTAGGCCTGACACAACTAGGGCTCCAACCAGACACTAGGCCCTGACACAACTAGGGCTCCAATCCAGACACTAGGCCCTGACACAACTAGGGCTCCAATGCAGACACTAGGCCCTGACACAACTAGGGCTCCAATCCAGACACTAGGCCCTGACACACTAGGGCTCCAATCTAGACACTAGGCCCTGACACAACTAGGGCTCCAATCCAGACACTAGGCCCTGACACACTAGGGCTTCATTCCAGACACTAGGCCCTGACACAACTAGGGCTCCAGTCCAGACACTAGGCCCTGACACAACTAGGGCTCCAATCTGACACAGGCCCTGACACAACTAGGGCTCCAAGCCAGACACTAGACCTGACACAACTAGGGCTCTAAGCCAGACACTAGGCCCTGACACAACTAGGGCTCCAACAGACACTAGGCCCTGACACAACTAGGGCTCCAACTGAGACACTAGGCCCTGACACAAACTAGGGCTCCAATCTACACACTAGGCCCTGACACAACTAGGGCTTCAATCAGACACTAGGCCCTGACACAACTAGGGCTCCAATTTGACACTAGGCCCTGACACAACTAGGGCTCCAATCCAGACACTAGGCCCTGACACACTAGGGCTCCAATCCAGACACTAGGCCCTGACACAACTAGGGCTCCAAGTCAGACACTAGGCCCTGACACAACTAGGGCTCCAACTGAGACACTAGGCCCTGACACAACTAGGGCTCCAATCCAGACACTAGGCCCTGACACATCTAGGGCTCCAATCCAGACACTAGGCCCTGACACAACTAGGGCTCCATCCAGACACTAGGCCCTGACACAACTAGGGCTCAACTGAGACACTAGGCCCTGACACAACTAGGGCTCCAATCCAGACACTAGGCCCTGACACAACTAGGGCTCCAACTGAGACACTAGGCCCTGACACAACTAGGCTCCAATCCAGACACTAGGCCTGACACAACTAGGGCTCCAATCCAGACACTAGGCTGACACAACTAGGGCTCCAACCAGACACTAGGCTGACACAACTAGGGCTCCAACTGACACACTAGGCCCTGACACAACTAGGGATCCAATCCAGACACTAGGCCCTGACACAACTAGGGCTCCAATCCAGACACTAGGCCCTGACACAACTAGGGCTCATCCAGACACTAGGCCCTGACACAACTAGGGCTCCAATCCAGACACTAGGCCCTGACACAACTAGGGCTCCAATCCACACTAGGCCCTGACACAACTAGGGCTCCAATCCAGACACTAGGCCCTGACACAACTAGGGCTCCAATCCAGACACTAGGCCCTGACACAACTAGGGCTCCAATGTGACACTAGGCCCTGACACAACTAGGGCTCCAACCTGACACTAGGCCCTGACACAACTAGGGCTCCAAGCCAGACACTAGGCCTGACACAACTAGGGCTCCAACTGACACACTAGGCCCTGACACAACTAGGGCTCCAATCCAGACACTAGGCCCTGACACAACTAGGGCTCCAACTGAGACACTAGGCCTGACACAACTAGGGCTCCAATGAGACACTAGCCCTGACACAACTAGGGCCAATCCACACACTAGGCCCTGACACAACTAGGGCTCCAACTGAGACACTAGGCCCTGACACAACTAGGGCTCCAATCCAGACACTAGGCCCTGACACATCTAGGGCTTCCAACCAGACACTAGGCCTGACACAACTAGGGCTCCAACTGAGACACTAGGCCCTGACACAACTAGGGCTCCAATCCACACACTAGGCCCTGACACAACTAGGGCTCCAACTGAGACACTAGGCCCTGACACAACTAGGGCTCCAACTGAGACACTAGGCCCTGACACAACTAGGGCTCCAATCCAGACACTAGGCCCTGACACAACTAGGGCTCCAACTGAGACACTAGGCCCTGACACAACTAGGGCTCCATCCAGACACTAGGCCCTGACACAACTAGGGCTCCAATCCAGATACTGGCCTGACACAACTAGGGCTCCAATCCAGACACTAGGCCCTGACACAACTAGGGCTCCAGTCTGGACACTAGGCCCTGACACAACTAGGGCTCCAATCCAGACACTAGGCCCTGACACAACTAGGGCTCCCTGAGACACTAGGCCCAGACACAACTAGGGCTCCAACTGAGACACTAGGCCCTGACACAACTAGGGCTCCAATCCAGACACTAGGCCCTGACACAACTAGGGCTCCAATCCAGACACTAGGCCCTGACACAACTAGGGCTCCAATCAGACACTAGGCCCTGACACAACTAGGGCTCCAACTGAGACACTAGGCCCTGACACAACTAGGGCTCCAATCCAGACACTAGGCCCTGACACAACTAGGGCTCCAATCCAGACACTAGGCCCTGACACAACTAGGGCTCCATCCAGACACTAGGCCCTGACACAACTAGGGCTCCAACTGAGACACTAGGCCCTGACACAACTAGGGCTCCAATCCAGACACTAGGCCCTGACACAACTAGGGCTCCAATCCAGACACTAGGCCCTGACACAACTAGGGCTCCAATGAGACACTAGGCCCTGACACAACTAGGGCTCCAACTGAGACACTAGGCCCTGACACAACTAGGGCTCCAACTGAGACACTAGGCCCTGACACAACTAGGGCTCATTCAGACACTAGGCCCTGACACAACTAGGGCTCCAACTGAGACACTAGACCCTGACACAACTAGGGCTCCAATCCAGACACTAGGTCCTGAACAACTAGGGCTCCAAATACACACTAGGCCCTGACACAACTAGGGCTCCAACTGACACTAGGCCCTGACACAACTAGGGCTCCAAACTACACACTAGGCCCTGACACATCTAGGGCTCCAATCCAGACACTAGGCCGTGACACAACTAGGGCTCCAATCCAGACACTAGGCCCTGACACAACTAGGGCTGCAATCCAGACACTAGGCCCTGACACAACTAGGGCTCCAATCCAGACACTAGGCCCTGACACAACTAGGGAACCCATCCAGACACTAGGCCCTGACACAACTTGGGCTCCAACTGAGACACTAGGCCCTGACACACCTAGGGCTACAACTAAGACACTAGACACTGACACAACTAGGGCTCCAATCCAGACACTAGGCCCTGACACAACTAGGGCTCCAATTCAGACACTAGGCCCTGACTCAACTAGGGCTTCAACCAGACACTAGGCCATGACACAACTAGGGCTCCATTCCAGAATCTAGGCCCTGACACAACTAGGAATCCAATCCAGACTCTAGGCCCTGACACAACTAGGGCTCCAAGCCAGACACTAGGACCAGACACAACTAGGACTCCAATCTGCACTAGGCCCTGACACAACTAAGGGTCCAATCCTGACACTAGGCCCGACACAACTAGGGCTCCATTCGAGACAGTAGGCCCTGACACAACTAGGGCTTTCAAATAGACACTAGGCCGTGACACAACTGGGCTCCAGTCCAGACACTAGGCCCTGACACAACTAGGGCTCCAATCCAGACACTAGGCCCTGACACAACTAGGGCTTTAATTACACACTAGGCCCTGACAGACTAGGGCTCCAATTTAGGCACTAGGCCCTGACAAAACTAGTGCTCCAATCTACACACTAGGCCCTGACACATCTAGGGCTCCAATCCATACACTAGGCCCTGACATAACTAGTTCTGCAAGCCACACACTAGGCCCTGACACAACTAGGGCTTCATTCCAGACACTAGGCCCTGAAACAACTCGGGCTCCAATTCAGACACTAGGCCGTGACACAAATGGGCTCCAATCCAGACACTAGGCCCTGACACATCTAGGGCTCCATCCACACACTAGGCCCTGACACAACCCGAGCTTCAATCCAGACACAAGGCCCTGACACAACTAGGGGTCCAATCCGTACACGAGGCCCTGACACAACCAGGGCTTCAATCCAGACACTAGGCCCTGACACAACTAGGGCTCCAACTGAGACACTAGGCCCTGACACAACTAGGGCTCTTATCCTGACACTATTCCCTGACACACCTAGGACTCCAATCCAGACACTAGGCCGTTGCACAACTAGGGCTCCAATCCAGACACTAGGCCTGACACAACTAGGGCTCCAACTGAGACACTAGGCCCTGACACACTTCGGGCTCCAACTAAGACCCTAGGCCCTGACACAACTAGGGCTCCAATCCAGACACTAGGCCTGACACAACTAGGGCTCCAATTCAGACACTAGGCCCTGACACAACTAGGGCTCTACCAGACACTAGGCCCTGACACAACTAGGGCTCCATTCCAGACACTAGGCACTGACACAACTAGGGCTCCGACTGAGACACTAGGCCTTGACACAATTAGGGCTCCAACTGAGACAATACGCCCTGACACAACTAGGGCTGCAACTGAGACACTAGGCCCCAACACAACTCGGGCTCCAAGCCAGACACCAGGCCCTGACACAACTAGGGCTCTAAAACAGACACTAGGCCCTGACACAACTAGGGCTCCAGGCTGGACACTAGGCCCTGACCCAATCAGGGCTCCAAGACAGACACTAGGACCAGACACAACCAGGACTCCAATCTGACACTAGGCCCTGACACACCTAGGGCTCCAATCCAGACACTAGGCCCTGACACAACTAGGGCTCCATTCCAGACACTAGGCCCTACACAAATAGGGCTCCAACCTGCACACTAGGCCCTGACACAACTAGTGCTACAAACCAGACAGTAGGCCCTGACACAACTTTGGGTTTAATTACACACTAGGCCTAGACCCAACCAGGGCTCCAGGTGAGACACTAGGTCCTGATAAAAATAGGGCTCCAAACCAGACACTAGGCCCTGACACAACTAGGGCTCCAACTGAGACAGTAGGCCCTGACACAACTAGGGCTGCAACTGACACACTAGGCCCTGACACAACTAGGGCTCCAAGCCAGACACTAGGCCTTGACACCTCTAGGGCTCCAATGCACACATTGGCCCTGACACAACTAGGGCTCCAGCCTGGACACTAGGCCCTGACAAAACTAGGGCTCCAGTAAAGACACTAGGGCCTGACCAACTAGGGCTCCAGTCCAGACACTAGGCCCTGACACAACTAGGGCTCCAATCCAGACACTAGGACCTGACACAACTAGGGCTCCAATCCAGACACTAGGCCCTGACACAACTAGGGCTCCAATCCAGACACTAGGCCCTGAACAACTAGGGCTCCAGGCTCTACACTAGGCCCTGACACAACTAGGGCTCCAACTGAGACACTAGGCCCTGCACAACTAGGGCTCCAATCCACACACGAGGCCCTGACACAACTAGGGCTCCAATCTGGACACTAGGCCCTGACACAACTAGGGCTCCAATCCAGACACTAGGCCCTGACACAACTAGGGCTCCAATCCAGACACTAGGCCCTGACACAACTAGGGCTCCAATCCAGAAACTAGGCCCTGACACACTAGGGATCTAATCCAGACACTAGGCCCTGACACAACTAGGGCTCCAATCCAGACACTAGCCCTGACACAACTAGGGCTCCAATCCAGACACTAGGCCCAGACACAACAGGGCTCCTGGCTGGACACTAGTCCCTGACACAACTAGGGCTCCAACTGAGACACTAGGCCCTGAACAACTAGGGCTCCAAGCCAAACACTAGGCCCTGACACAACTAGGGCTCCAATCTGCACACAATGACCAGACACAAATAGGGGTTTAATTACACACTAGGCTCTGACACAACTAATGCTCCACCTGAGTCATTAGGCCATAACACAACTAGGGCTCCAATCTGCACAGTAGGCCCTGACACAACTAGGGCTCCAATTCAGACACTAGACCCTGACACAACTAGGGCTCCAATCCAGACACTAGGCCCTGACACAACTAGGGCTCCAATCCAGACATTGGCCCTGACACAACTTGGGCTCCAATCCAGACACTAGGCCCTGACACGACTAGGGCTCCAATCCAGACACTAGGCCCTGACACAACTAGGGCTCCAATCCAGACACTAGGCCCTGACAAACTAGGGCTCCAAGCCAGACACTAGGCCCTGACACAACTAGGGCTCCAACTGACACACTAGGCCTGACACAACTAGGGCTCCAATCCAGACAATAGGCCCTGACACAACTAGGGCTCCAATCCAGACACTAGGCCCTGACACAACTAGGGCTTCATTCCAGACACTAGGCCCTGACACAACTAGGGCTTCAATCCAGACACTAGGCCTGACACAACTAGGGCTCCATTTTTCACACTAGGCCCTGACACAACTAGGGCTCCAATCCAGACACTAGAGCATGACACAACCAGGGCTAGAATCCAGACACTAGGCCCTGACACAACTAGGGTTCCAATCTGGACACTAGGCCCTGACACAACTAGGGCTCTAATCCTGACACTAGGCCCTGAAACAACTAGGCTCCAATCCAGACACTAGGCCCTGACACAAAAAGGGCTCCAACTGAGACACTAGGTCCTGACACAACTAGGGCTCCAACTGAGACTCTAGCCCTGACACTACTAGGGCTCCAATCCACACACTATGCCCTGACACAACTAGGGCTCCAACTGTGACACTAGGCCCTGACACAACTAGGGCTCCAACTGAGACACTAGGTCCGGACACAACTAGGGCTCCAACTGAGACACTAGGCCCTGACACTACTAGGGCTCCAATCCACACACTAGGCGCTGACACAACTAAGGCTCCAAGCCAGACAGTAGGCCTTGACACCTCTAGGGCTCCAATGCACACACTAGGCCCTGACACAACTAGGGCTCCAACTGAGACACTAGGTCCTGATACAACTAGGGCTCCAACTGAGACACTAGGCCCTGACACAACTAGGCCTCCAATACTGACACTAGGCCCTGACACAACTAGGGCTCCAACTGAGACACTAGGCCCTGACACAGCTAGGCCTCCAACTGAGACACTAGGCCCTGACACAACTAGGGCTCCAACTGAGACAATAGGTCCTGACACAACTAGGGCTCCAATCCAGACACTAGGCCATGACACAACTAGGGCTCCAATCCCGACACTAGGCCCTTACACAACTATGGCTCCAATCTGCACACTAGGCCCTGACACAATTAGGGCTCCAAGTGAGACACTAGGCCCTGACACAACTAGGGCTCCAATCCTGACACTAGGCCCTGACACCACTAGGGCTCCAATGCAGACACTAGGCCCTGACACAACTAGGGCTCCAATCCAGACACTAGGCCCTGACACTACTAGGGCTCCAATCTAGACACTAGGCCCTGACACAACTAGGGCTCCAATCCAGACACTAGGTGCTGACACTACCTGGGCTCCAATCTAGACACTAGGCCCTGACACAACTAGGGCTCCAGTCTGGACACAAGGCCCTGACAATACTAGGGCTCCAAGCCAGATACTAGACTCTGACACATCTAGGGCTCCAAGCCAGATTCTAGGCCCTGACAAAACTAGGGCTCCAACAGAGACACTAGGCCCTGACACAACTAGGGCTCCAACTGAGACACTAGGCCCTGACAAAACTAGGGCTTCAATCTACACACTAGGCCATGACACAACTAGGGCTTCAATACAGACACTAGGCCCTGACACAACTAGGGCTGAAAATTAGACACTAGGCCCTGAGACAACTCGGGCTT
The DNA here is from genome assembly GCF_023159225.1 of Perognathus longimembris pacificus. Classification (NCBI taxonomy): domain Eukaryota; kingdom Metazoa; phylum Chordata; class Mammalia; order Rodentia; family Heteromyidae; genus Perognathus; species Perognathus longimembris. Next base: position 35,887 of record NW_025960156.1, read on the forward strand.
CAATCCAGACACTAGGCCCTGACACAACTAGGGCTCCAATCCAGACAATAGACCCTGACACAACTAGGGATCCAAGTCAGACACTAGGCCCTGACACAACTAGGGCTCCAACTGAGACACTAGGCCCTGACACAACTAGGGCTCCAATCCAGACACTAGGCCCTGACACAACTAGGGCTCCAATCCAGACACAAGGCCGTGACACAACTAGGGCTCCCATCCAGACATTAGGCCCTGACACAACTAGGGCTGCAACTGAGACACTAGGCCCTGACACAACTAGGGCTCCAATCCAGACACTTGGCCCTGACACAACTAGGGCTCCAACTGAGACACTAGGCCCTGACACAACTAGCGCTCCAATCCAGACACTAGGTCCTGACACGACTAGGGCTCCAATCCAGACACAAGGAACTGACACAACTAGGGCTCTAAGCCAGAAACTAGGCACTGACACAACTAGGGCTCCAACTGACACACTAGGCCCTGAAACAACTAGGGCTCCAATCCAGACACTAGGCCCTGACACAACTAGGGCTCCAATCCAGACACTAGGCCCTGACACAACTAGGGCTTCATTCCAGACACTAGGCCCTGACACAACTAGGGCTTCAGTCCAGACACGAGGCCCTGACACAACTAGGGCTCCATTTTACACACTAGGCCCTGACACAACTAGGGCTCCAATCCAGACACTAGAGCCTGACACAACTAGGGCTAGAATCCAGACACTAGGCCCTGACACAACTAGGGCTCCAATGTGGACACTAGGCCCTGACACAATTAGGGCTCTAACCTGACACTAGGCCCTGACTCAACTAAGGCTCCAAGCCAGACACTAGTCCTTGACACAAGTAGGGCTCCAACTGACACAATAGGCCCTGACACAACTAGGGCTCCAATCCAGACCCTAGGCCCTGACACAACAAGGGATCCAAATGAGACACTAGGTCCTGACACAACTAGGGCTCCAAATGAGACACTACGCCCTGACACTAATAGGGCTCCAATCCACACACTAGGCCCTGACACAACTAGGGCTCCAACTGAGACACTAGGCCCTGACACAACTAGGGCTCCAATCCAGACACTAGGCCCTGATACATCTAGGGTTCCAACTGAGACACTGGGTCCTGATACAACTAGGGCTCCAACTGAGACACTAGGCCGTGACACTACTAGGGCTCCAATCCACACACTAGGCCCTGAGACAACTAGGGCTCCAACTGAGACACTAGGCCCTGACACAACTAGGGCTCCAACAGAGACACTAGGCGCTGACACAACTAGGGCTCCCATGCAGATACTAGGCCCAGACACATCTAGGGCTCCAACTGAGACACTAGGCCCTACACAACTAGGGCTCCTATCCAGACACTAGGCCCTGACACAACTAGGGCTCCAATCCAGATACTGGGACCTGAAACAACTAGGGCTCCAATCCAGACACTAGGCCATGACACAACTAGGGCTCCAGTCTGGACACTAGGCCCTGACACAACTAGGGCTCCAATCCAGAACTAGGCCCTGACATAACTAGGGCTTCAATCCAGTCACTAGGCCCTGACACAACTAGGGCTCCAGTCTGGACACTAGGCCCTGAGACAACTAGGGCTTTAATTACACACTAGGCCCTGACACAACTAGGGCTCCAAACAGACACTAGGCTCTGACACAACCCCGGTTTCAATCCAGACACGAGGCCCTGACACAACTAGGGCTTCAATCCAGAGACTAGGCCCTGACACAACTAGGGCTCGAATACTGACACTAGGCCCTGACACAACTAGGGCTCTAAATGAGACCCTAGGCCCTGACACAGCTAGGCCTCCAACTGAGACAGTAGGCCCAGAAACAAATAGGGCTCCAACTGAGACAATAGGTCCTGACACAACTAGGGCTCCAATCAAGACAATAGGCCCAGACACAACTAGGGCTCCAATCCAGACACTAGGCCCGTACACATATGGCTTCAATCTGCACACTAGGCCCTAACACAATTAGGGCTCCAAGTGAGACACTAGGCACTGACACAACTAGGACTCCATTCAACACACTAGGCCCTGACACAACTGGGCCTCCAGTCCAGACACTAGGCCGTGAAACAACTAGCTACCCACGAGGGACACTAGGCCCTGACACAAATAGGGCTCCAACTGAGACAGTAGGCCCTGACACACCTAATGCTCCAACTGAGACACTAGGCCCTGACACACCTAGGGCTCCAATCCATACACTAGGCCCTTAAACATCTAGGGCTCCAACTGAGACACTAGGCCCTGACACAACTAGGGCTCCAATCCAGACACTAGGCCCTGACATAACTCGGGCTCCAATTTACACACTAGGCCATAACACAACTAGGGCTATAATCCAGACAATAGGCCCTGACACAACTAGGGCTCCAATACAGACACTAGGCCCTGACACAACTAGGGCTTCATTCCAGACACTAGGCCCTGACACAACTAGGGCTTCAATCCAGACACTAGGCCCTGACACAACTAGGGCTCCAATCCAGATACTAGAGCCTGACACAACTAGGGCTAGAATCCAGACACTAGGCCCTGACACAACTAGGGCTCCAATATGGACACTAGGCCTGACACAACTAGGGCTCCAATCCAGACACTAGGCCCTGACACAACTAGGGCTCCAACTGACAAACTAGGCCCTGACACAACTAGGGTTCCAAATGAGACACTAGGTCCTGACACAACTAGGGCTCCAACTGAGACTCTACACCCTGACACTACTAGGGCTCCAATCCACACACTAGGCCCTGACACAACTAGGGCTCCTACTGAGACACTAGGCCCTGACACAACTAGGGCTCCAATCCAGACACTAGGCCCTGACACAACTAGGGCTCCAACTGAGACACTAGGCCCTGACACTACTAGGGCTCCAATCCACAGACTAGGCCCTGACACAACTAGGGCTCCAACTGATACTTGGCCCTGACACAACTAGGGCTCCAACTGAGACACTAGGCGCTGACACAACTAGGGCTCCCATCCAGATACTAGGCCCCGACACAACTAGGGCTCTAACTGAGACACTAGGCCCTACACAACAAGGCCTCCAAACCAGACACAAGGCCCTGACACAACTAGGGTTCCAACCAGACACTAAGCCCTGACACAACCCCGGCTTCAATCCAGACATGACGCCCTGACACAACTAGGGCTCCAATCCGGACACTAGGCCCTGACACAACCAGGGCTTCAAACCAGACACTAGGCCCTGACACAACTAGGCCTCCAATACTGACACTAGGCCCTGAAACAACTAGGGCTTTAATTACACACTACGCCCTGACACAACTAGGGCTCTTATCAAGACACTAGGCCCTGACACAACTAGGGCTGCAATCCAGACACTAGGCCCTGACACAACTAGGGCTCCAACCAGACACTACGCCCTGACACAACCCCGGCTTCAATCCAGACACGAGGCCCTGACACAACTAGGGCTCCAATCCGGACACTAGGCCCTGACAGAACCAGGGCTTCAAACCAGACACTAGGCCCTGACACATCTAGGCCTCCAATACTGACACTATGCCCTGACACAACTAGGGCTCCAATCCAGACACCAGGCCCTGACACAACTAGGGCTCCAATCCAGAAACTAGGCCCTGACACAACTAGCGCTCCAATCCAGACACTAGGCCCTTACACAACTATGGCTCCAATCTGCACACTAGGCCCTGACACAATTAGGGCTCTAAGTGAGACACTAGGCCGTGACACAACTAGGACTCCAATCCACACACTAGGCCCTGACACAACTAGGCCTCCAATCCTGACACTAGGCCCTGACACCACTAGGGCTCCCATCCAGACACTAGGCCCTGAAACAACTAGCTCCCCAGGAGAGACACAAGGCCCAGACACAACTAGGGCTCCAACTGAGACACTAGGCCCTGACAAACCTAATGCTCCAACTTTGACACTAGGCCCTGACACTACTAGGGCTCCAACTGAGACACTAGGTCCTGACATCACTAGGGCTTCAATCCAGACACTAGGCCCTGACACAACTAGGGCTCCAAGTGAGAAACTAGGCCCTGACACAACTAGGGCTTTATTCCAGACAGTAGGCCCAGACACAACTAGGGCTCCAATCCAGACACTAGGCCCTGAAATAACTAGGGCTTCAATCCAGAAACTAGGCCCTGACACAACTAGGGCTCCAGTCTGGACACTAGGCCCTGACACAACTAGGGCTCCAGTCTGCACACTAGGCCCTGACACAACTAGGACTCCAACTGAGACACTAGGCCCTGACACAACTAGGGCTCCAGTCTGGACACTAGGCACTGACACAACTAGGGCTTTAATTACACACTAGGCCCTGACACAACTAGGGCTCCAATCCAGACACTAGGCCCTTACACAACTTGGGCTCCAACTGAGACACTAGGCCCTGACATAACTAGGGCGCCAATCCAGACACTAGGCCCCTACACAACTAGGGCTCCAATCCAGACACTAGGCCCTGACACTACTAGGGCTCCAACTGAGATACTAGGCCCTTGCACAACTAGGGCTCCATGCAGACACTAGGCCCTGACACAACTAGGGCTCCAAGCCAGACACTACGCCCTGACACAACTAGGGCTCCAACTGAGACACTAGGCAATGACACAACTAGGGCTCCAAGCCAGACACTAGGCCCTGACACAACTAGGGCTCCAAGCCAGACACTAGGCCCTTACACAACTAGGGCTCCAATCCAGACACTAGGCCCTGACACAACTAGGGCTCCAACTGAGATACTAGGCCCTGACACAACTAGGGCTCCAACTGAGACACTAGGCCCTGACACATCTAGGGCTCCAATCCAGACACTAGGCCCTGACACAACTAGGGCTCCAATCCAGGCACTAGTCCTTGACAAAACTAGGGCTTCAATCCAGACACTAGGCCCTGAGACAACTGTGGCTCCAATCCAGACACTAGGCCCTGACACATCTAGGGCTCCAATCCAGACACTATGCCCTGACCCAACTAGGGCTCCAACTGATACACTAGGCTCTGACACAACTAGGGCTCCAAGCCAGACACTAGGCCCTGACACAACAAGGGCTCCAACTTAGACACTAGGCCCTACACAACTAGGGCTACTCTCTGGACACTAGGCCCTGACACATCTAGGGCTCCAGTCTGGACACTAGGCCCTGACAGAACTAGGGCTCCAATCCGGACACTAGGCCCTGACACAACTAGGGCTCTAGTCTGAACACTAGGCCCTGACACAACTAGGGCTCCAGTTTTTACAGTTGGCCCTGACACAAGTAGGGCTCCAAATCAGACACTAGGCCCTGACACAACTAGGGCTCCAATCCAGACACTAGGCCATGGCACAACTAGGGCTCCAATCCAGACACTTGGCCCTGACACAACTAGGGCTCCAGTCTGGACACTAGGCCCTGACACATCTTGGAATCCAATCCAGACACTATGCCCTGACACAACTAGGGCTCCAACTGATACACTAGGCTCTGACACAAGTAGGGCTCCAAGCCAGACACTAGGCCCTGACACAACAAGGGCTCCAACTCAGACACTAGGCCCTACACAACTAGGGCTTCTCTCTGGACACTAGGCCCTGACCCATCTAGGGCTCCAGTCCGGACACTAGGCCCTGACACAACTAGGGCTCCAATCCGGACACTAGGCCCTGACACAACTAGGGCTCCAGTCTGGACACTAGGCCCTGACACAACCAGGGCTCCAGTCTCTACACTAGGCCCTGACACAAGTAGGTCTCCACATCAGACACTAGGCCCTGACACAACTAGGGCTCCAATCCAGACACTAGGCCCTGGCACAACTAGGGCTCCAATCCAGACACTAGGCCCTGACACAACTAGGGCTCCAGTCTGTACACTAGGCCGTGACACACCCGGGGCTCCAACTGAGACACTAGGCCCTGACACAAGTAGGGCTCCCTTCTGGACACTAGGCCCTGACACAACTAGGGCTCCAGTCTGTACACTAGGCCCTGACACAAGTAGGTCTCCACATCAGACACTAGGCCCTGACACAACTAGGGCTCCAATCCAGACACTAGGCCCTGGCACAACTAGGGCTCCAATCCAGACACTAGGCCCTGACACAACTAGGGCTCCAGTCTGTACACTAGGCCGTGACACACCCGGGGCTCCAACTGAGACACTAGGCCCTGACACAAGTAGGGCTCCAATCAAGACACTAGGCCCTGACACAACTAGGGCTCCAATCCAGACTCTAGGCCCTGACACAACTAGGGCTCCAGTCTGGACACTAGGCCCTGACACATCTAGGGCTCCAAGCCAGACACTAGGTCCTGACACAACTAGGGCTGCAATCCAGACACTAGGCCCTGACACAACTAGGGCTCCAACTGAGACACTAGGCCCTGACACAACTAGGGCTCCAATCCAGACACTAGGTCCTGACACAACTAGGGCTCCAATCCAGACACTAGGCCCTGACACAACTAGGGCTCCAACTGAGACTCTAGGCCCTGACACAACTATGGCTCCAACTGAGACACTAGGCCCTGACACAACTAGTGCTTCAATCTACACACTAGGCCATGACACAACTAGGGCTTCAATACAGACACTAGGCCCTGACACAACTAGGGCTCCAACTGAGACACTAGGCCCTGACACAACTCGGGCTCCAATCCAGACACTAGGCCCTGACACAACTATGGCTCCATGCCAGACACTAGGCCTTGACACCACTAGGGCTCCGATCCAGACACTAGGCCCTGACACCACTAGGGCTTCAATCCAGACACTAGGCCCTGACACAACCAGGGCTCCAATCCGGACACTAGACCTTGACACAACTCGGGCTCCAAATCAGACACTAGGCCGTGACACAACTGGGGCTCCAATCCAGACACTAGACCATTCACAGAAAATGAAGGGAGTGGCGCTGTGGCTCAAGTGGGAGAGTCCTAGCCTTGAGCCAAAAGAAGCCAGGGACAGTGCTCAGACCCTGAGTTGAGGCAACAGGACTGGAAACAGATTTAAAAAAAAAAGAAATGCCAATATCTGCCCTTCCTGTGCTCTTGGTGGTTTGAGCTATTGGGCGGCATGCCAAAGCTGCCATGTTGGTTTTCCCCACACAGAAAATGAAGGACCATGATTCCCCTGACTCGGGAATTGAACCCTGGGCTTAATGCATGTGAGGCAAGCACTCTACCACTAGACCACCTCCCCAGTGCTTTTCAGTATGGTTTCCTGGGCTTAATTTCCTGCCTAGTAGCAGAGATCTCTACTGACACCCTGTGGCCAAGAGGGGAATTGACTTCTTTCTGTAGCTCTCTGCTGCCATCCAGTGGAGTTTGGTGCAAATGACATCCTGCCAGCAGGTAGGGATAATGGAAACAGAGGTTTCTGCTGCCACCCAATGGACAAGGGAAGAATTACACTGCCTTTGGCGGTTCTCTGGCGCCACCCAGTGGAATTCTGTATGCATGACATCCAGCCAGTTGGATCATAATTCTGGAAACCATGGCAGGTTGGGATATCCATGTTGGCAAGTCCCAGTGTTGCTCAGAAAGCGATCATGATGAAGGTGGGTGCCCCGCCACCCCCAAGGGATGGAGAATATGTCCTCTCCTGTCCACGAGGTGGCAGCAGAGAGCAAATTTCCCAGAATTCCCAACGTGTTGCAGGATGTTATGCGTTAAATATCCACTGGGTGGCGCCAGACAACTACGGGAAAGCCGGGCGATTCCTCCCTTGTCCACAGGGTGGCAGTAGAGGGTTCTGCTCTCACAATTCCATGCCCCACGCAGGGGCAATGCACAGCAACGTCCACTGGGTGGCGCCAGAAGACTTCCGAAAGCATTGCAATTCCCCTCCTTTCCACAGGGTGGCGATGCATGGAAGGAAGGAAGAGTGGATGGATGGGTGGGTGGAGGGGTGGGTGGATGGATGGGTGGATGGATTTATGGAAGGAACGATGGAAAGTTGGATGCAAGTATGGATGGATGTGTGGACAGATGGACGGTTGGGTGGTTAGGTGGATGTGTGGATGCATAGGAGGATGTTTGGATGGTTGGATGGGTGAATGAATGGACGGACCGACAGACAGATGGGTGGATGGGTGGGTGGATGGGTGGGTGGGTGGATGGTCAGGATGATGGACTGACAGACAGATGAGTGGATGGGTGGGTACATGGATGGATAGTTGGGTGGGGAGATGGATGGATGGATGGAAGGAAGAAAGGAAGGAAGGAAGGGAGGACAGGAAGGAAGCATGTATGGATGGTTGGATGGGTGGATGGATGGAGGGATGGACGGATGGAAGTACTGATGGATGGACAAACAGATGGATGGGTGGATGTGTGGATGGGTGGGTCGATAGGTGAACAAATGGATAGGAGGGTGGTTACGTGGATGGATGTTTGGAAGTCTGGATGGATAGGAGGACGGATGGACACACATACAGATGGACAGACTGACGGATGGGTCGATAGATGAATGGATGGAAGTACTAATGCATGGACAGATGGATAGATGGGTGGGTGGATGGATGGCTGGATGAATAGGTAGAAAAATAGATAGGTGGGAGGTTGGGTGGATGGATGGTTGGATGGAAAGAAAGAAGGATGAATTGATAGATGGATGGGTGGCTGGATGGATGGGGGAAGGGTTGGGAGATGGGGGGATGGGTGGTTGTATTGTTACATAAATGGATGGATGGGTGGATGGATGGATGGCTAAGGGATGGATGGAAGGATGCATTGATGGATGGTCTGACAGACGGATGGATAGATGGGTGGAAGAATGAGTTCAGAAATGGATGTTTGGGTGGATGAGTGGATGGGTGGGTACATGGAACAATAGTTGGGTGGGTGGATGGATGGGTAGAAGCGTGGGCGGGTTGGTGGGTGTTTAGGTGGCTGAATGGAAGGAAAGAAGGAAGGAAGGAAGGACAGAAGGAAGGAAGGAGGAAGGAAGGAAGGCTGAGTTGACGGATGGATGGGAGGATAAATGGAGAGACGTACAGATGGACTGACTGACACAAATGGATGGAGGGGTGGATGGATAGTGTTTTAGGTAGACGGATGGATGGGGGATGGGAGTGTAGATTAATGGAT
>NW_025960156.1:50000-220400 GCF_023159225.1 Perognathus longimembris pacificus
GGTGAGTGGATGGGTGGATGGACGGATGGACAGACGGATGGACTGAAAGACAGATGCGTGGATGAGTGGGTTCATGGAAGCGTAGTTGGGAGGTTGGTTGGATGGATGGATGGAGGGGTGGGTGTTGGAGTGCATGGATGGGCGGGTGGACGAATGGAAGGAAAGGTGTATGGATGGAAGTAAGTAAGGAAGGGAGGAGGGAAGGAAGGAAGGAGGGAAGGAAGGAAGGAAGGGAGGGAAGGAGGGAGGGATGGAGGGAGGAAGGAGGGAGGGAGGGAGGGAGGAAGGAAGGAAGGAAGGAAGGAAGAAAGGAAGGAAGGGTGGATGGATATATGTGAGAATCGATGGATGGATGGATGGATGGGTGGGTTGTTGGGTGGTTGTGTGGATAGATATGAGGTTGGATGGATGGTTGGCTAAGTGGATGGATGGCTGGATGGATGGAAGCAATGATGCACGGACAGATGGATGGATGGGTCGGTGGATGGATGGCTGGTTGGATAGGTGGAGAAATGGATAGTTGGGTGGTTGAGTATATAGGTGATTGGAGGTCTGTTTGGATACTTGGCTGGATGGGTGGAAGGGTGGAAATATGGAAGGATGGATGGGTGGATGGTGGGATAGATAGATGGGAGGATGAATGGATGAGTGGATGTGTGGGTGGAAGGGTGGGATGGATGGGTGGAAGGGTGGTTGGGTAGGTGGGCGGGTGGATAAATATATACATAGACAGATAAATCGGTGCATTGATAGATGCATGGATGGATGGTCAGGTGTATACTTGGGTAGATGGATATTTAGATGGATGGATGGATGGATTGGTGGATCCACAGAGGTATAGATAGATGGATAAAAGATAGATGGACAGAAGGACAGATGGACCGAAGGATGGATGGAGAGATGGAGAGGTAAATAGACGATAGCTAGATAGGTGGACAGGCCGGGATATATACCGATATTGATATATTTCCTTCTATTTTGAGTTATATTAAATCTATTGATATCCTACATCACAGAAGAACATTCTGGATTGCAAGCCACCTGTAAACACCCCCAGGAAGTGACCATCATGGTTTTCCATCACTGCACTGCACCTCCCGGCCACGGAACGAGGTTTTCTGCCCGCCCGACCTAAAAAGGGGGATTTTATTTTTAGAGAAAAATGAACGTCATGTCACAGGGAAATGAAGGAGTGAATTCTCCAGGCTGAGGCCCCGGAGGCTCCCGGCCTGTCACTTCAGCTGGAAATTCTGGAAGAACTTGCTGCTGTGCCCTTTACGCTGTCACCCAATTGGGCAACCGAGTGGAAAAGTAAATGAAATAGATCAAGTGGAATAATTCAATAAAGTTAAATAAATGGAATATTAGGTCATCTGGCCTTGAACCCTCTCTTCTGCTTCATTACAACGCCATCGTCCTCTTGCACATCCTGGCCTACCAGGAAAATGAGGGGTTTCTTATTTTTTCTTTTTTGCACCTACCATTTTTCTGGGGAATCCCCACAGGTGTTTATTTTTCATTATTTTATAAATAAATAAAATGGCAAAAACGTGGCATCATTGGCTTCTGCTGTGAGAGGAGAGGAGAGGAAGGGGAAGCAGGTAGGTAAGTAGGGAGGTAGGAAGGAAGGTAGGTATCTAGGTAGTATGGGGGGTAGGGAGGTAGGGAGATTGGTGGATAGATGGATGGGTGAGTGGATGGGTGGATGGGTGGGTAGATGGATGGTTTTGGATGGATGGGTGGGTGGTTGGATAGATGTGTCGGTGGAAGGGTGGGTGGGTACATAAATGGATGGATGGAGAGGTGGATGGATGGTTGGATGGGTGGGTGGATGGGTGGGTGGTTGGGTGGATGGATGGATAGGTGGGTGGATAGAAGGATGAATGGGTGGGTGAATTGGTGGATGGAAGGATGGATTGGTGAATGGGTGGGTGGATGGGTGGGTGGATGAATGGATGTGTGGATGGATGTGTGGGTGAATGGCTGGATGGATGGGTTTGTGGTTGGGTGTCTGGGTGGGTGGGTGTGTTTGGGTTTGGGTGGTTGGGTGGATGGATGGATAGATGGGTGGATGGATGGGTGGGTGGTTGGATGGATGTGTGGGTGGAAGGGTGGAAGGATAGTTGCATGGATGGATGGATGGAAGGGTGGTTGGGTTGGTGGGTAGGTAGATAAATACATACATAGATAAATGGATACATGGATAGATGCACGGAAGGATGGTCAGGTGGATACATGGTGGTAGGATAGTTAGATGGAGGGATGGATGCATAGGTAGATCCATATTGATATAGATACATGGATAATAGATGGAGGGGTGGAAGGATAGATAGGTGGATGGATGGATGGATAGCTTTAGAGATAAATAGAAGATAGCTAGATAGGCGGACAGGCAGGGAGATACACCCATATTGATATAGTTCCCTCTATTTTGAAATATATTCAATCTCGTGATATCCTACATCACAGAAGAACCTTCTGGAATTCAAGCCACCTCTAAACACCCCCAGGAAGTGACCATCATGATTTTTCGTCACTACACTGCACCACTCGGCTACGGAATGAGGTTCTCGGCCCTCCCGACCCACAAAAAAAAGGGGGATTTTTTTTTTTTGCCAGTCCTGGGGCTTGGACTCAGAGCCTGAGCACTGTCCCTGGCTTCTTTTTGCTCAAGGCTAGCGCTCTGCCACTTGAGCCACAGCGCCACTTCTGGCCGTTTTCTGTATATGTGGTGCTGGGGAATTGAACCCAGGGCCTCATGTATACGAGGCGAGCGCTCTTGCCACTAGGCCATATCTCCAGCCCCAAAAATGGGGATTTTTAAAGAGAAAAATCAATGCCATGACGTAGGGAAATGAAGGAGTGAATTCTCCAAGCTGAGGCCCCGTGGCTCTAGGTATGTCACTTCAGCTGGATAATTCTGGTAGGCCAGGCTGCTCTGCCCTTTACGCTACGTTACCCCATTGGGCAACCGAATGGAAACATAAATGAAATAGATCAAGTGGAATAATAAAACAAAATTAAACCAATGGAATAAAATAAATGGTATCGGATGCTAGGCAGGTCATCTGTTGTGGAATCCTGGTGTCCACCTCATTAAGATGCCGACTTCCTCCGGCCCATCTTGGCCAACCAGGAAAATGAGGGGTTTCTTATTTTTTTTCTTTTTTGTTCCTACCATTTTTCTGGGGAATCCCTACAGATGATTTTTATTATTATTTTTTCAATAGATAACATGGTATACTTGTGGCATTGGCTTCTGCTGAGATCTCTGGGAGCAGAGGGGGAAACAGGCAGGTAAGGAGGAAGGTAGGAAAGAAATTAGGTAGCTATGTAGGTTGGTGGGGAGGGAGGTAGGGAGATTGTTGGATGGATGTGTGGATGGCTGCATGTATGGAGGAGGGAGGGAACAACGGATGAATGGTTGAATGGGTGTATGAGTGGGTGGATGGATGGGTGGAGGGAGGGATGAACGGATGAATGGATGAGTTGTTGGATGTTTGGATGGATGGACAGATGGTGGGATTGGTGGAAGGTTGAATTGATGGATACGTTCTTGGGTAGATGGACAGTTGTGTGGTTGAATGGATGGATGGATTGATGGGTAAATAGAGGGCTACATGGATAGAGAGACAGACAGACAGACAAACACACAGACTCACAGGCCTCCACAAGCACAGATATATAGATAGATAGACAGGCAGACAGATAGCTAGATACATAGATAGATGCATGAGTGGATGGATGGATAGTGTGATGGAGAGATAGAGTGATACATGGATAGATAAACAGAGAAATAGATAGACAGATGGATAGATAGGTGAATGGATGGATGAGAGGATGGGTGGATGGCTGGACAGATAGATGTATAGGTAGATGGAGGGATAGATAGATAGACAGATAGACAGACAGATGGACAAATGATTGACCAACAGATGGTTGGATGGAAGGATGGGTGTGTGGATGGGTGGGTGGGTGGATTGGTGGGTTGATGGGTGGATGGATGGGTGGGTGGGTGGATGTTTGTAGGGGTGGGTGGGTGGGTGGGTCGCTGGGTGGATGAAGGGGTCGATGGATGGATGTGTGGACAAATGCCTGGGTTGGCGGTTGGGTGTTTGGATGGATAGGAGGATGGATGGATGGATGGATGGATGGATGGATGGATGGAGGGAGGGACATACTGATGGACAGACCAACAGAGGGATGGATGTGTGGGTGGATGGATGGATGGACGATGGACAGCTGGATCGACTGACAGAAGGATTTGTGGATGGGTAGGTACATGGATGGATAGTTGGGTGGGAGGATGGAGAGATGGATTGATGGAAGGAAGGATGGATGGGTGGATGAAAGGAGGCAGGAAGTAAATAAGGATGGATGAAAGAAATTTGGTGGAGTTAAGTTGGGAGCAAAAGAAGAAATTAAGAAATTAGGGAAAGGAGGGAGGGAGAGAAGGAAGGGAGTTGGGAGAGAAATAAAGGAGGGGAGAAGGGAAGGAAGCAGCGATGAAAAGGAAGGAAGCAGGGAAGGAAGGAGGGCAGGAAGGGAGGAAGGAAGGAAAGAGGGAAGGAAGAAAGGAAGGATGGGTAGAAGAAAGGAGAGAAGGACGTGAGGAAGGAAGGAAAGAGGGAAGTAGAGAAGGAAGGAAGGAAGGAGCTGTGCCCAATGCTGACATGGAGAGAGAGAGAGAGAGAGAGAGGTGGAAGCATGAGCAACAAAATGGCCCACGGAGGCCCATAGAGTCCTTGCGTTCTCCTCCGAGGCCAGTGCAGGCCTTTGCACACCCGACGGAGAACAATCCAGGCCTCACATACAACAGTGAGCCCAATATAGCCCTTACACACTCCATCGACATCAATACGCACCTTTGCACACCCCACTGAGGCCAACGGAGACCCCGTGCACCCCACCGAGAGCAGCGCGGGAATCTGCACACCCCACTGAGGTTAAGATGTGCTCCTTGCGCACACCCCTCTTGGGAAAGTGGAGGCCTTGCACAATCCACCAACACCAATACAGGCATTGTACACCCCACTGAACTCGAGACAGGCCTTGCATACTCCACTGAGGCCAAAAGCAATCTTTTGCACACCCCACCGAGGCCAATACAGGTGTTTCACTCCCCACTGCGTGCAAAACAGGCCTTTGCACGCCCCACTGAGACCAATTCAGGCTTTGCGCGCCCTACTGAGGCCATTGAGGTCTTTGCGTGCTTGCTGCAGTGACACCAACACAGGCCTTACACACTTCAGTGAGAGCAACAGAAACTTTTACACACCACACTGTCTTGGGAGTTTTTAGCCTCCTGTGCTCTCCTGACCTGCGGGCGAGACGGGAAAACATGCCCCAACTGGATGAGCCAAGAAGAGGAAAAAAGGGCGGACAGACTGCCACGCCAGCCCCTCTTTCGACAGAGGACAGACAGACAGTCCGGGAGCCAAGTCAATACTAAGACTCAGCTTAATGGTGGAAAGGAGCTACTTTCTAAACGGGTCAGAGAGCGGCGGAAGGGGAGGGGTACGTGCACCTACGTAGGGGCTGTGAATGGATGCCTGAGCTGTCCTTCAAGGGTGAAGAGCTGAGGGACCACCCTAAGGGGCAGCCTTGGTCTACGTCACTGACCCCACGACCCCCTCCGGGTTCACCCCCAGCCGCCATCTTGGCTACACATGGTCCCAAGGCTGGGAGGCGGGGCCAGCTAGAACCGCCTTTCCAGTTCCTTGGATCCCGGGAGGCAGGCGGGGCCAACAGCCACGGGGCGGGGCCACCTGATTATCTCTTAATGCTGCAAGACGTGCCCCGCATCTCCCCCTTTTGTTTTCAATTAGCAGGAGGCTCCCTACTCGAGAATGTGCCTGTCTTAGGTCGCCTCCCTTTGGAGGACTTACCCGTCATTGGCTACCACCGTAGCTCTTCAGGCAAACCTACCTGCAGGGCCTGCCAGCCCAGTGGAAGGACTCGGGGGTGGGGGGTGGGGAGAGGAATTGGCACTCAAGAGTGGGCCCTGTTGTTTTTGCCTCACTCCTGTACACCCCAGTAGGCTGTACCTTCTGGTAGGGGCCATGACCAACCTCATAGGGTTCCCAAATGGCTAAAAGCAGCGTAATGCTGCCCGTCCACCATTAACTGGACAGCTCTTGCTTGTTGCTTAAGAAATAGGGGAAGCCTATTTGCACTAGCAGGGGTCAAGTGTAAACACAGAGGCAAATGGAAACCCAAGGCAAATGGGGGGACCTCTCCCACAAGGGGGAGAAGGTGAAGGAGCCACCCATTTAGCTCAGTCCAGGGAAAACTGGAGTTCAGTCCATCTCTGTGCTGCTCAAGATAACGCAGGCAGCATTTCCCCTCTCTGGCGGTGAGGTAGAAGCAGGTCCAGGCCCTGGCGATTCTGGAGGTCCACGGCAGCCAAGGTGCTAGCGAGTGCTCCTGGGTAATTATTCTGATGAAGAATACTTTAAGTCTCTAGCTGGTATCCAAATTGGGCTTGGCTCCCCAATCGGAAAAACACATCCAAAGCCCCTTCCCACGCTCATAAGCGGGTCAGGACCTCGCCATGATCCAGTAAGGGGGTCCTTCCATCGGATTTCCACCTTTAAATAAGGTGTCTGATTTGACCAATGCCTCTGGAAAGCCAACAGGTGATGGTCTTTGGAGAAATTTAAAATATTTAATGTAAGCATGGCTGTCCTTAACTGGTCATGGGGGCTGCCTCCCCCCTTTTGTTTTAATAATTGGTCCTTTAGGGTCTTTTTTATGCCTCTCGATTATGGCTTGACACCTTGGATTGTACGGTATTCCAGTTGGGTGTTTCATATTCCATATTTGAAAAAATTCCTGCAATGGTTTGCTTATAAAGCAAGGCCCACTGTCTGTCTTTACCTGTAGGGGTATCCCCAGGATGGCAAAACATTGGAGGAAATGGCTTTCACTATGCCGGGCCCTTTCACCTGAGTGGGCAGTTGCCCAACAGGCATGTGAGTGGGTGTCTATGGACATGAATATATATTTTAATTTTCCAAAGGGAGCATAGTGGGTCACATCAGTTTGCCAGATAACATTAGGCTGAAGGCCTCTGGGGTTAACTCCAGGAGGTTACAGAGGCGGGACCTGCAGAAATGGCATACATGATCTGCATGTCCTTACGATCTTTTTTAAGTCCTTTATAGGATCCAGGGGGAATCTTTGATGTAACCCTCTCCAGTTTAACTGCATAAGCTCATGGATTCCTTGAGCCATTTGAAAATGTTGAGGCTGTGCAGCAGCTGTAGCTATAACAGTCCCATTAGTGGCCAGGTGATCAGCCATTTGGTTACCTCGTGCCAGGTTTCCGGTTAGTTCTTGGTGTCCTCGGAGATGCTGCAAAAAGAAAGGCTCAGCCCGTTCCTTTAGTAAAGACCTGACTTGGATCATCAAGGGAGTAATTGGATTTTTATGAGGACACTAGGGTTGGTAACCAATTAACTACATACAAACGGTCAGAAAACAGGTTCATTGGCTGCGGGACATGGGTTAGTGCCAGGGCAACTGCGTACCACTCCTTAAACTGTGCAGACCCTGTAACCGGCTCAAAGTAGTGGGTGCCCTCTTCTCTATTGGCAGGGGAGGAGGCGGAGTAAACCACGGCGCAGACCCTGCTTTTCCTCCATCAGTAAAAATAGTTACAGCTTTAATAAGGGTTTTGGTAGAGAAAGTATGGGGGGGGTGGTCCACTGTAACCTAGAAAATGAGGTCACCCATCTCGAAGTGCCACAATGGCAGTCCAGCTTCCCCATGAAACCCTTTAAGGCACTAGACACCCGGTTCTGGTTTCTTTTAACCCACTCAAAATCTGACAGCCGGTAGGGAATAACTAGCACATCAGGATCTCGCCCATAATGTCTCAGGGAAGTATCCCTGCCTTTCATTACCAGGTCAGCTAGCTGGGTCTAGCTGGGAGTAAACCCTGGGAGCCCCACCTACGGATGCATGCACCCATTTGAGAGGCTCGCCTGACTGAGTAATGGCGGCTGAGGAAAGCTCTGAGCCGGGAAGGATCCAGAGGCAAAGGGGGCATTCGGGCCTATAAAGAGCCAATTGTGCCATATTTAAGGCCGTCTGAATACATTGAAATATTACTTGAAGTGATGGGGCTATTCTAATAACATCAGTGGGGGCTTGCCAGCCCAGTGGAAGAACTCGGGGGGGGGGAGAGGAGGAATTGACACTCAAGAGGAGGCTCTGTTATTAATTTTGCCTCACACCTGCACGTTTGGGTAGCCTGCACATTCTGGTAGGGGCTATGGCCAACCTCATAGGGTTCCCAATCAGCTAAAAGCAGCATAATGCTGCCAGACCTCTGTTAACTGGACAGCTCTGGCTCATGACTTAAGAAATAGGGGAAGCCTATTTACCCTAGCAAGGGTCAAGTGTAAACACAGAGGCAAATGCAAACACAGAGGCAAATGCAAACACAAGGCAAATGTAAACACAAGGATTATGGGGGGGGTCTCTCCCACAAGGGGGAGAAGGTAAGGGAGCCACCCATTTGGCTCAGTCTAGGGAAAATTGGGAAAAATAATAAACTTTCCAGATTGTGTTGGGAGGAAAGGAAGGAAGGAGGGAAGGAAGAAGGGAGGGAGAGAAAGCAAGAAGGAAGGATGGAAGGAAGGAGGGAGGGAGGGATGGAAGGAGGGAGGGAATGGAGGAAGGAAAGGGGAAAGCAAAGGAAGGAAGGAAGGAGGGCAAGAAGGAAGGAGGGAAGGAAAGGGGGAGGGAGGGAAAGAAGAAAGGAGGGAGGGAGGGAGGGATGGAAGGAGGGAGGAAATGAAGGAAGGAAAGAAGGAAACAAAGGAAGGAAGGAGGGAAGAAATGAAGTAAAGAGGGAAGGAGGAAATGGGGAAGGATGGAAAGAGGGAAGGAAGGAGTAAAAGAAGGAAAGGATGAAAGGAAGGAAGGAGTGAGGGAAGGAAGGAAGGAGAAAAGGATGGAGAGAAGGAAGAAGGGAGGGGAAGAAGGAACAGGGGAAGGAAGGAGTGAGGGAGAGAGGGAAGGAAGGAGGCAAGGACGAGAGAGAAAGGGAAGAAAGGAAAGGGGGAGCGAGGGAAGGAAGGGAAGGAAGGAGGGAAGGGTGAAGCGAGGGAGGGAAGGAAAGAGGGAAGAAAAGAAAGGAAGAAAGGAGGGAAGGAAGGAAGGAATGAGAAAAATAAGGAAGTAGGGAAGGAAGAAAGAAGGAAAGAAGGAGGGAGGGAGGGAGTGAAGGAAGGATGGAGCGGAAGAAGGGGGGAAGGAAGGAAGGAGGGAAGACAGGAGCGAAGGAAGGAAGGAGTGAAGGAAGGAAGGAGGGAGAGAAGGAAGAAGGGAGGAAGGGAAGGAAAGCACGAATTTGAGTTCTCCGCATGGCGTCTTGTCCTCAGGTCTTACAGGACTCGAACCAGTAGTCCCTGACGTCCTGGGACCCAGGCCCCATGGTTGAAAGACCGAAAGGACGTGGACTTTGGTGTGCTGCATGTGATCCAATCAGGGGTTCGAATCCCTGAGTGGCCCAGGTAGGCGGACATGTCTCCCACCCGTCACCCCAGCTATGCCCAATGCTGACTTGAAGAGAGAGAGAGAGACAGACAGACAGACAGACAGACAGAGACTGAGAGAGTCAGGCAGAGAGAGGTAGAAGCCTGAGGAATCAGATGGGAACCTGGCCTTGCACACCACACGGGGGTCAATGCAGGTTTTGAGCGCTCCACTGAGGCCAATACAGTCCTTTCGCACACACCCACAAGGCTGAAACTATCTTGTGGAGGCAGGACTTCCGGTCTGCACAATTCAGGGATAGTCATTATCAAGAGGCAGGACTTCCCTTCTTCTAGGAACTCAGGCACGACCATCACGTTTGGGTGGGGGCAGATTTACCTTCCTGTGGGGACTAAGGCCCATCACCTGGGGATGGGACTTCCCTTCTTACACAAACTCAGGCACATCCATCACCGAGGGGTGGGACTTCCCTTTCTTCTTTTTTTTTTTTTTTTTTGGCCAGTCCTAGGCTGTGAACTCGGAGCCTGAGCACTGTCCCTGGCTTCTTTTTTTGCTCAAGGCTAGCACTCTGCCACTTGAGCCACAGCGCCACTTCTGGCCATTTTCTGTATATGTGGTGCTAAGGAATCGAACCCAGGGCCTCATGAATACGAGGCAAACACTCTTGCCACTAGGCCTTATTCCCAGCGCCAGAACTTCGCTTTCTATAGGAACTCAGGCCTGCAAATCACTTGGGGGTGGGACTCCCCTTCCTTTTCCATTTTAGGAATTCTCATCAGCTGGGGTGTAACTTCCCTTTCTATAGAAACTCAGGCAGGCCCATAGTCTTGGGGCGGGACTTCCTGTCCTCTAGGGACTCAGGCCTGCTCATCACCTGGGGGCGGGACTTCCTTCTAAGAATTTAGGCATGTCCATCACCTGGGGGTGGGACTTCCCTCGCTCTGGGAACTCAGAAAGACCCATCCCCTGGGGGCGGGACTTTACTTCACCTATCATGAAGACAAGATGGTGCCAGTTAGACCTGGTATCCATATTTCAGAAATATCCCTATGTTGATAATTCTCTGCCTTGTGTGTCTGGAATATTCTGCGGAAGACGCATGTCATTGTGCACACGAATCATTTTATTTAATCATTGGTGTAAATGGGTCCAGGACAGAGTTTGCAGCAGGGTTGGGGAGTGAGGAAGAGCTTGGGTGCCCAGGTCAATGGGAAATGAGGAAATAACAATCGCAGAGGGGAGACAATTTTCTCTTCATGTTAATTCTTTTTCCTGTAGGATGCTCAGGTGGGGGTGAAATCCTTGGGGCCTTCACTCCTGAGTGGAATTAGAAATGAGCAAATGAGGAGCCGCTGTGGGGAGGGGGGAGCCCATTGGGGACAGAGGACCCAGCATCAGGCTTAACTCCTCTCCACTTGGACACCAACAGCCATCGAGTCACCGACACAGATCATTTCCTGGACATTGTATGTATTTATTCCTTACTCACCTCACTTTATCGGCAGCTGTCTGTAAGAGAAAAGGGAAAAGGGAAACTGAGTCTGGATCACGTGTGCACCACAATCCTGCAGGACCCATGGGAGACCTGATGGGAAGGTCTAGTGAACGTGGCTTCCATCTTGTCCCAACTTTGCATCCCCAGGGAGAGCTTACCATCGTCAGTGAAATGCACTGGCGCCTCCCGAATGCCGTTGTCCTGAAGAACCTTCTGGAACTTCTTCATGTCCGCGTCGTTCAGCGTGTGCTCTCGGCCTGCCCATGCAGGACAAGCAAGCAGACTGGATGCCCGTTAGACACCGTCGAGTTCAATGTGGTTTCCGAGTGCCCGCCCATTCTTAGTCGTCTTTTAATGACAAATGTATTCTATTCCTGTTATTAATAGTTGTTTCATGATGGTATCATAATTTTATTCTGTGCATAATATTAATAGTCTTTTTATTATGCTATTCTACTTATATTATTAACACTTTTTGTTTTCATGTGATAATTACATTGTAGTTTATTAGTAATAGTTATGTGTCTTGTTATACCACCATTATATTGTTTCTATTGTTAATAGTTTATTTATCATAATATTACATTTACATTATACTTATATTATGAATAGATGTCTAATTATCCTATTTTGCTATGTATATCAACAGTTATTTTTCTATCATGTTACAATTAAATTACGAAGCGTGGTTTTATCATTGTATTATGTTTATATTCAGAATCGTTTTATGATTACATAGCAATGGCATTATGTTTCTCTTATGAATAGTCATGTGATTCTTAGGCTGTAATTACATCCCAATTATGTTGTGAAGAGTTGTTTTATGCTTCTAATTATATTGGTAGGATTAATAATCATCTCCCCATTTCTGCCAGGAAATGGGGTATGTTGGGAGTTACCCAGCCCCCACAATACGATTCCCATATACCCAGTGCGAGGACGGTGTAGTCGTTGCAGTCCTGGTGTTCTTTGATGTAGCCAAGGATAAGCATGGTGCCCGTCGCATCCACAGTCTCGATGATATTCCTTCCCCGAACTGTGCAGGACACAGCACAGGTTGTGCCTGTGCCCTGAATCGAATGGCCAAGATCCTCTCCCCACTGGCATTTCCCGGAAGATGGCAGAAACTTCTGTGGGATTCCTGAATCTCTAGACCCAGGTCTGAGCACTCAGCCTATAGGTCACTGAACCTGTCACTCAAGTGCGTGGTCCTTGGAGCTTCCTGCCACCCTGTCCCTAGGTGATGGGCAGGCCTGGATTCCTAGAGGAAGGAAATTCCCACCTCCAGATGATGAACAGGTCAGGGTTCCTAAACGAAGGGAAGTCCCGCCTCATGATGATGGGTGTTCCTGAGCTGCTATAGATAGGAAATCCCGCCCATAGGTGATTGGCAGGCCAATGTCCATAGAATAAGGAAAGTCCAACCCCCAGGTGATGGTTGGCCTGCATTCCTAGTGGAAAGGAAGTATTCCCAAAGCTGATGAACATGCCTGGATTCCTAGATGAAGGGAAGTCCGGTCTCCCTCTTAATGGTGTGCTTGAGTTCCCAGAGGAAGGGAATGCCCACCCCCTAGGTGATTGGGTACCCAGAATCCCTGGAGAAAGGGTGGGCTTTGGGCCTATAGGTCAATGAACCTGTCACTCAAGGGCCTGGGACTGGGATCTTCCTGTGATCCCGCCTAACGCCCCCGGCCCTATGGAGGTTCGGTTTTGCCTAGGTGTCTTGTGGCTCCATCCCCAGCCCGGAATCTGCATCCTCTGTAACCGTGTCCCTGGCCAGAGTTGTTCTTCTTCCTTCTTCCCTCGCCTCCCGGGTTCCTGGTGGCATGGAGGGCATGGCGCCCCTCCTGCCCTTGCGGGACTCACACGAGGTCTCAAAGATGCGTCCTAGCCGATCCAACATGTAGAAGCTGAAAACCTTGCAGTCCTCCAGGTATCTGTAAGGGAGGGCAAGGAGGAGGACCCAGGAAAGCCCAGCCCCGAGCCCGCCACTGACTCCAAGCTGGGCGGGGAGGAAAATCATGAGGTCAGACGGGGAGGGGAGACAAGGGGCTCCATCTCATCATCCTCGGGTATAATGGAGACTACCGGGAAGCTCTAAGAAGAGAAATTAACTTCCCTACCCTCACTTCATGGTGATGGGCAAGGAAGTCCCGCCTCCAAGTGATGGGCACTCCTGAGTACCACTCGGAAGTGATAGGCTTGCCTGCGTTCTTACAGAAAGGGAAGTCCTGCCCCGAGGTGATACGCATGCCTGAGTTCCCATAGAAAGGGAAGTCTCCCCCTAAGTGATGAGCATGCCTGAGTCTGTGCCTGAGTTCCCATAGAAAGGGAAGTCCAACCCCATGTGATGGGCGTTTCTGACTCTACGACTGAGTTCCTATAAGAAGGGAAGTCCCACCCCCAGGTTATGGCATTGCTAAGTTTCTAGAGAAAGTGAAGTCCAGCATTCAGGTTATGGGCATGCATGAGTTCCTACAGGAAGGGAAGTCCTGCCCCCAGGGGATGCAATCTGAGGCCTGGGGCCACATTTAGCAATGGAGTCCCCCATCCCTTTCTGTCCTGGGCCTCGCGCCATTACCTGTACTCGAATGACAGCCACATTGTATTGAAAGCCCGGTCGCGAACAATGAGGTTTGGCCCATAGAGCCGCAGGTAATTGAGTTCTCTGAGCTCCTCCAGTTTATTGCTGGCGGTGAAAATGTGGTACCACTTGCCAGTGATCTGCGGGGGACACACGGGGAATGGGGGACCCAAGGGATGGATGTGGATGGGTGGGGAAGATGGCGCCCCTCACCTCCCCCATTTCCCCCACAAGGAGCACTCAATGGGACCGCATCCCCTTGTTCCCTAAGAGGACGGCCCTGATCCCAAGTCTAAGGGCCTGTAGAATGGCAGGATGCATTGGGACCTGGATGGAAGGTTCCAGAAACATGCAGAAAATCAGAGAAAGGAAACCCCAGGAGTGAGGGGATGTCAGCAGTGGAGAACGACGGGGATCCTACTACAAATCCTCCATCATCAAGAGAATGGCGACCCACCCGGAAATGCTCCTTCTTCAATGAAATGGCGACCCACCCAGAGTCCCGTCCACCCTGGTACCTTCCTGGGGTCCACCCTGGCGGATGAGGCCCAGCCTGCCCAGCTGAGCATGAGAAGCAGGCCCAGTCCAAGAACCTGCATTCGCACCATGGTTTCTCTTTCCCCGGGGAGGTGAAGGTCTGTGATGGCGTCCCCAAGTTTTATCTCCCAGCCTTTGGGCAGGTCCTTGGGAGGAAGGAGTCATGGCTGGCTGGCAAAGGGGAAGTTGGGACTTCTGGCATTGATTTCTGTATGTCCTGTCACATCACATACGCAATTTAGCGTGATTTCCAGTTCATTGGTCGCATCCGCCTGACTGTTCCAGGAATGTGATTTTACGGTGGATGCACTGGGCATTGATTCCAGGGCCAGGTGATGTGTGAGGATGGGAATTCACTTTCCACCCTGATGGATGGGTGGATGTGTGGATGGGTGGGTGGGTGGATGGGTGGATTAGTGGGTGGGTGGATGGGTGGATGGATTGATTGGTGTATGGATGGGTAGATGGATGGATTAATAGATGGGTGGGTGGATGGATGGATTGCTGGTTGGACGGATGGAGGGTTGGATAGATGGATGGATGGATAAATACATAGGATGTTAGTTAAATAGGTAGTTAGGATGGTAGAAAAGATTGGAGGTAGAAAGGTAGGGAGGTGGGTGCGTGGAAGGCATGTGGTTGAGTGGGTGGGTGAGTGAGCAGGTAGGAGGATGGATGGATGTGTGGGTGGATGGGTGGATGGTTGGAAGGGTGGATGGATGGGTGGACAGGTGAAAGGATGTGTGGATGGATGAATGGGCGGGTAGATGTATGGACAGACGGATGGATGGATGGATGGATGGATGGATGGCAGGAGGGATGGATAGATGCATGCATGCATGGATGGATGGGTGGAGGAATGGATGTGTGGATGGATCAGTAGATGGAAGGATGGTTGGATAAGTGGGTGGGTGGGTGGATGGATGTATCTATGTATGTAAAGATGGAAGGACAGATGGATGGATGCATGGATAGATGCATAGATAGGTTGCCAGATAAATTGATAGACAGAGAAATAGACAAACAGACACTCACAGATAGATAGATAGATAGATAGATAGATAGATTGATAGACAGACAGACAGATAGATAGATAGATAGATAGATAGATAGATAGATAGATAGATAGATAGATAGCTGGTAGAGGGGTGGATAGATGCATGGATGGGTAGTTGAAGGGATGATATGGATGGTCAGGTGGATACATGGGTGGATGGATAGTTGGATTGATGGATGGATGAATGGATGGATGGCTGGATAGGTAGATCCATATAGGTATAGATAGATGGATAAATGATAGATGGGTGGAAGGACAAATGGACGGATTGATGCAGAGAAGGAGAGATAAATATACGTTAGCTAGATAAGTGGACAGGCAGGGAGATACATATATATCAATATATTTCCCTCTATTTTGAGATATCTTAAATCTATTGATATCCTACATCAGAGAAGAACATACTGTAACGCAAGCCACCTCTAAACTCCCCCAGGAAGTGACCATCAAGGTTTTCCATCACTGCACTGCACAACCAGGCTTCGAGGCACCAATATTGGCTTAGCATATGCTTTAAAAGACCCAAAGAAAGGTTTTCTATTCTTGTTATTGATGTTTGTTAAGCTTGGAGATTCAGTTAAATTCTGCTTGTTGCTGGCTAAATCCTAAGTTTTCTCTAGCATTGAGCACATGGTGAACAATAGAATTGGTTGGAGGTGGAAGCCCACCCATTCCCCAGGTGATGGGCATGCCAAATTCCTGAAGGCTGAGCAGGGACTTGGAGACTCCAGCTCCTGGTAACCCTGCCCCCCACCCTGAACTCTGTACCTGTGACCTTGCAATTCAAATGTGCCTTGCAAGTCAAATGCTGGAAAGTGAAGGTGTCTTGCTGTGAGCCCGCTGTCTGTGTTCTGTTTGTGTCCTGTCTCCCATATCTTGGACCTTTTCTGGTCATAACATATCACTTCAGCTCCCCATTGGAGCTAATCTGGTTTCTTAAAATGTGGCTTCTCCATTTCCTCGCCATATAATCTGGGAAAATTTTTGTTTGCTGAAAAGTTTTTTTTGCTTTCTAATTGACCACGTGGTTCTAAAATATGGGCAAAATAATATCATTTTGCCAACGGAATTCCAGGAAAACTTACATGGCCAATGGTTTGTTAAAACACTAAATTACTAAATTAAATGGGAGAATTATACCCCTTCTGTCCTGTTAATATTTTTTCTCACGCTTTATTTGTACTAAATTTTTAAAATTTGGACTGTAATATCTTTTCTGTAGCACAGTGGTTCTGGAAAAAGAGAGAAAAAAGAGCTTTTGCCCAAGTTAAGTGGAAAGACCCTTTATCAGGTGCTTGGCACGGACCCGAACCAATGTTGACATGGGGTCGAGGATACGTCTGTGTTTTTTCAGAGGATGAAAATAACGCCCGCTGCCTACCTGAGCATTGTGTGGGATTTTGGAAGCTTATCAGAATGGTACAAGCGCTGACTCACTGGGCTTACATGCCAGATTCACAGATTGTACACCCTGCGATTTGGGAAGGAGCTAAGGTGTTCATTCATGTCAAAAGATCAGCATACAGTACGGCTCCAGATCCTTTTGTTCAATACATTAAAATGGGAAACTTTGCAGCTTCTGGCATTGGAACCCCTTTATGTTTTACAACTGACTCCAACAGCTATATTCCAGGCTGTGCTACAATGCAATCCATATATCATCGACTTTGGATTCCTGATAACAATGAAGTGTATAATATATGAATGACTTCATTGCCTACTGGGTTCCCTGAACATGCTAATTCTACATCGTCCTTCATGATACCTCACTGCATCAATTTTTCTCAAATTGTAGAATCCATGGGAGAACCCACATAAAGTGTAGACATGAACATCCTCTTATAACCAATATTTCAGGAACTAATTCTCAACTGATGGACTGGTTGGGAGCCAATCTCCCAACAAGAACAACCCAGGTCTGTGGTGGATGAATGGACACCCTCAATGTCATGTCGGGATGTTAGTGGCTGCCCTAAATAACATCTCCTGGCCCACTTCTTCCTTTTAAAAAAATATTATCAGTTGTGTAGCACCTCCTTATGCCATTATGTATGGACCTTTTAATATTTCTATAGGAGCCATGTATTTCAAGGTTACTTGTACTAACTGTTCTTTTACAAATTGCTTGCATAGTGGTCTTACTGATTGTATAAGTGTTATTAAGCAGCCTCCATTTTTTATGCTTCCCGTGAACATATCTGATGCTTGGTATGAAGAAACAGGTATTCAAGTGTTAAAAAATTTGAAAGATCTCATGCGCCCTCGATGATTTATAGGACTATTGATTGCAGGCATTGTCGCCTTCATTTCCTTGGCTGCCTCTGCTGCAGCAGCTACTGTGGCTTTAACACAAAGTATGCAGACAGCTCACTATGTTAATCAGCTTGCTCATAAAACTACGCAAGCCCTACACTTTCAAGGCAGGATTGATGATAAGGTAAAACAAAAATTAGAAGCATTGTATGAATTTGTGTTGTCTCTGGGAGAACAAATGCATGATTTACAAACTTTGCAATGGGTGACCTGCCATGCTGAGTTTGACTTTGTTTGTGTAACCCTACATAAATAAAATGGGTCAAGCTATCCTTGGGAACAAGTTGTAGCAAATCTTAATGGTATTTGGCACCATAATAATTTGTCTTTAGATCTTTTTCAACTCCACAGGCAAATAGCCGGACAAGAACAAGCTCTACCACTGGACACTGAAGTGGCAAAGAATGCAAACGAATGGTTTGAACAATTTCAACACTATGTCCCTTCTTTGACTAATGTTAAGTGGCTACTAATGACATCGCTCAACCCGGGGATAATTTTACTGGTGGCTTTCCTATGCCTTCCTTGCATTGTACGTACATTGCAAAACTCTTTTATGAGTTTAGCCAGAAAGTTCCATAAGATCAAGCTCCAAGTAAATGAAATTCCCCCAAGAGGAACTGAAGCCAGAGACGGGTAAGAGGGGGTGCCGGTCTGACTAACCTATGACTGGGCCTTCAGCTTTGTTCTGAAGAAGATCCAGGTGAAGGGTAAGGCAGACAAGGCGTCCCACCCAACCTAAGACAGGCGGTTTGCTTCTTTAAACACAGACGTGGCGGGGGGGGGCGGTGTAGGAAGCAGACAGCAAAGTTCATTCTGTCATCTGGCTATGTTGTTATCTCAAGGAACATGCAAGGACATGGCTTACTTGAAAAAACAGTGAAAGAGCACTAATCAGAGATAATTTACTATATCCACAAGTGTCTGTTTTATGTTAACCAATTTTATCTTGTCTTTCCTGCCACCTGGTATTGATGATTTCAAAGCCTTTTTGTTTTCTTTTTTTTTTTTTTTGGCCAGTCCTGGGTCTTGGACTCAGGGCCTGAGCACCATCCCTGGCTTCTTCCCGCTCAAGGCTAGCACTCTGCTACCTGAGCCACAGCGCCCCTTCTGGCCGTTTTCCATGTATGTGGTGCTGGGGAATCGAACCGAGAGCTTCTTCATGTGTAGGAGGCAAGCACTCTTGCCACTAGGCCATATTCCCAGCCCCCTTTTTGTTTTCTTGAACTTTAGTAACCTTATGCCATTCCCTGGTTCCCAAACTGCATATAAGCTGGAAGTTAAGAATAAATGGGATTGCAGTCTTTAGTTACAGTCTTGAGCTGCAGACCTCCCGACCCCCATCAATTGTTGTTTGTCTTTTGTATCTTGTCTTGTATTTTTCTTCTTCTTTAGTCCTTGCCCCCTCAATTATGATTCCTTTTCGCTGCCGGCAGGCTCCATCATGAACCCACTGTTAAACTGTCACACATATTGCCACTTCAAACCAGTTATGACCACAAGCCTGTTGGGACCACACATCCACTGAAACCTTATGCCCATTATGAACTAAGATACCTACTTATTGTGACCTCACACCATTTAGGACCTCACACTCATTAGACTAATGCCCTCTGTGATCTCAAAGCCATTAGTACCTCACATGCATTGTTGCTTCATAATTCTCATCAGTAACATACACATTTTTTACTTTATACCCATTAGGATCACATGCTAATTAGGATCTAACATTCATTTTGAATTCATACCCATGTGACCACACAGCCAGTAACAGCTAAGCTTATTTGATCTCACTAATTGTGATCCCATATCCATTAGGACTACAACTCCACTGACCTCAGCCTTATTTGGATCTTATTCTCACTGTGGATCCACACACACACCATTAGGGCCTGACAGCCATTGTGACCTCACAACTATGGTGACAGCGTATTCACTGAAGACGTATTAGATCCTCACACCACTGTTTGTGAAGACACACACCAGTAAGAACCTTATACAAGATTTGACCTTATATTCATTGTGATCTCATACTCATTAGACCTTAAAAATATGAGGATCATACACACACAGTAGGATATAATGCCCATTGTAACCTCACACCCAGTGTGTCATCATGCAGATTTGGACCTCATACCCATTATGACCTCATACAAACTATATCCTCACAACCATTATATACCCCTGTAACATAACATCACATCAACTAAACTGTAAACCCAGTGTAACATCAGTTTCTATTAGGACTTCACCTGCATTATGAATTCACATCTATTATGACCTCAGTCACCTGTGGCCTCACAACATTGTGACTCCACATTCACTATGACATTACCCCCAATATGACCACATTCTCATTGTGAACTCACAATAGCAAATAGGGCACAGAAACCAATCAGATCAAAGATCGGCAAGAAGGGGAGGGGTGTAAGGGCAGAAGCGCCGGGGCATCACAGCCCACAAAACCGCCTCCGGGTTCATCCTTAGGTGACATCTTAGCCACACGTGGCCCCAGGACTGAGAAACAGGTGGGGCCAGCTAATTGACTTCCTCTTTCTGATCCAGGTCTGTCCCACAGGAGGGAGGGAGGGAAGGAAAGAATGAACTCGAGTTCTCAGCATGGCATCTTGTACTCAGGGCTTAGAGGATTGAACCCACTGCCACTGGTGTCCTGAGACCCAGGCTCCATGGTTGAGAATGAAAAGCCGTGGGAATTACAGGTGCCACATGTGATCCAATCAGGGGTTTGAATCCCTGAGTGGCCCAGGTAGGCAGACCTGTCTCCCATCCTGCACCCCAGCTATCCCCAATACTGACTTGAAGAGAGAAACAGAAAGAGGCAGACAGACAGAGAGAGAGAGAGAGAGAGAGAGAGAGAGACAGAGACAGAGACAGAGAGACAGAGAGAGACAGAGAGAGGTGGAAGCCTGAGGAACAACATGGGAGCCAGGCCTTGAACACCACACTGGGGCCGAGGCAGGCTTTTTGCACTCCACTAAGGCAGATTAAATATGTTTTCATACCCCAAAGAGGCCTAACCTAACTCGTGAAGGCAGAACTTCTGGTCTGTAGTAATTCAGGCATACCCATCACCATGGGGGAGGACTTCCCTTGTAGGAACTCATGCATGTCCAACACAGTTGGGAGGAGGGATTTACCTTCCTGTAGGGACTTAGGTCTGCCCATCACCTTGGGGCAGGACTTACTACTAGGAATTTCGTAATGTCCATCACATTTCATGGGACTTCCTGCATCTAGTAGCTCAGGCACGCCCAAAAATTGGGAGCTGGACCTCCCTTCCTCCCGGGAACCCAGGCCTGCACATAATTTGGGAGCAGGAATTCCATTCATTCTCCAAATCAGAAATTCTCATCACCTGGGGCTGGGACTTCCCTTTCTTTAGAAACTCAGGCATGTCCTTTGCCTTCAGGCGAGACTTCCTGTCCTCTAGGGACTCGGGCCTGCCCAACACCTGGGGGTGAGACTAACTTCTAGGAATTTAGGCATGTCCCTCAGCGGGGAGGTGGGACTTCCCTTGCTCTGGGAAGTCAGATAGACCCATCCCCTTGGAGAGGGACTTTATTTCTCTTATCATAAAGACAAGATGGCGCCAGTTAGAGCTGGTATCCCAATTTGACAAATATCCCTATGTTGATATTTCTCCGCCTCATATGTCTGGAACCCTCTGTGAAAGACGCATGTCACTGTGCATAGAAATCATTTTATTTAATCATTCGTGTAGATAGGTCCAGGACAGAGATTGCAGCTGGGTTGTGGAGTGAGAAAGAGCCAGGGTGCCCAGGTCAGCGGTCAACGGGAAATCAGGAAATCACAATCTCAGAGGGGAGACAATTTCCTTTTCATGTTGATTCTTTTTCCTGTAGGATGCGCAGGTGGGGGTGAACTCCTCGGGTCCTTCATTCCTTGTTGGAGTTAGAAATGAGCACGCGAGGAGCAGCTTGGGGGGCGCCTTTGGGGATGGGGTACCCAGCATCTGGCTCAATTCCCCTCCACTAGGATGCCAACAGCCATCGCATCATCCGAGATAGACCATTTCTTGGACAATTTATGTATATTTTGTTACTCACCTCATCATTTGTGCACTCATCTGTAAGAGAGAATGGAAAAGGGAAACTGAGTCTGAGCCACATATACCACTACAGGACCCGTAAGAGACTCGGAATGGAAGCTCCCAGAGCCCTGGGTTCCAGGCATGCGAGCTCTGCCTCCCAAGGCGACCTTACCATCGCCAGTGAAGCCTACAGTTTCTGCCATGACTCCCTTCTGCTGGAGAACCTTCTGGAACTCTGCCATGTCCGCCTCACTCAGCGTGTGCTCTCGGCCTAGGAATCCAGGAGAACGCCAGGGGAATGGACGCCTGTTAGACTCCCTGGTATTTCACTCAATGCCACCAGGAAACTCCCCGGGGGGTCGGCACCCACCCAGTGCCACGACAGTGTAGGTGTCACTGCTCGAGCTTCTCGAGTGTCAGTTGATGAATCGCAGGAGCAGCAAGCTATAGCTCACTTGGACGAGATCTAGAATGTTCGCTGGTGGGACTTTGGAGACATTCATGATGTGGAGCATTACCCAGCCGGTTACCATTGGCACTGTTAGCAGGGAAGATGGGGGAAACTTCCATGGGATTCATGAATTATAGCAGCAGGGCCGAGCCCTCATTCTAGGGGTCACTGAACCTGTCAGTCAAGTCCCTGTCCCATATTGTGTCGTGAGGGCATGGAGGGCGTGGGGCCACGTGGTGGGACTCACCCCAGGTCAGATAGATGCAGTTGAACCGAATTTCCATAACGTGGGTCACGAGCCATCAGTACCCCTGGTAGCTGGCGGAGGAGAGAGCGCAGGGAGCCAATGGGGGACACCCTCGCATGGGCCCACCTCTGTGCTGCCTGCGTCCTAAACTAAGGTGGTGGGGGTGAAAGGGGGGTCTCCGGGTGCCATCTTGTCATCATGTGTAGCAATGCTGATTGCTGGGAAACTCTGGAAAAAGAAACTCACTTCCCACCCTCACTTCAGGGAGTAGTGTGATGGGTGTGCCTGAGTTCCTAGAGGAAGGGAGGTCGCGCCCCCAGATGATGCAATGTGATGTGCATGCCTCCACAGAGCAAAGGAGGCCTCTGTTTCTGTCCATCCTGGCAGCGCACGCCATTACCTGAACTACAACCTCAGCAACATATAAAGCATGTCCTAGTGGAGAGAATTGATGGTGGGCTTGTAGAGGCGCAGGTAATTCTTGTCGCTGAGCTCTTCCAGTTCATTGCTGGCTGTGAGGACATGGTACCAGAGACCACGGATCTGCCAGGGACATATGGGGAATGGGGGACCCAGGGATGGATGTGGATGGGTGGGGAAGATGGCACCCCGCACTTCACCCGCCTCTCACCCAAGGTGCGCTCAAGAGTCACATTCCCCTTGTTCTCTGAGAAGACGGCCCTGATCCCAACTGTAAAGGCCTGTTGGATGTGAGGATGCATTCTGACCTGGAAGGAAAGTTCTGGAAACATGCAGAAAATCAGAGAAAGGAAACCCCAGGAGTAAGAAGGTGACAGCAATGGAGCCCCAGCTGGGAATCCTTCTACAAATCCCCCATCCTCAACAGAATGGCGACCCACCTGGAAATGCTCCTTCTTCAATTCAGTGGGGACCAACCCAGAAATGCTCCTACTTCAATGAATTGGCAACCCACTCGGAGTCCCGTCCACCATGGTACCTTCATGGGGTCCACCGTGGTGGATAAGGATCAGCCTGCCCAGCTGAGCATGAGCACCAAGCCCAGCCAGAGAACCTGCATTCTCCCCATGGCTTCTCTTTCTCTGTAAAGGTGAAGGTCTGTGATGGCGTCCCCAAGTTTTATCTCCAAGTGCGTGGTCAGGGCCTGGTGGGGAAGGAGTCATGGCCAAGAGGAAGTTTGGCCTGCTGACATTTATGTGTGTATGTCCTCTGACAACACAATGCAATGAAGCATGATTTCCAGTTCATTGATCCCATATGCCATCCTGTTCCAGAAATCTGATTTTATGGTAGATGCACTGGGCATTGATGCCAGGGCTGGTTGATGTGTGAAGATGGGAGTTCACTTTCCAACATTATGGATGGGTGTATAGGTGGATGGCTGGGTGAATGGGGGATGGACGGGTAGGTAGATGGGTGGGTGGGTGGATTGGTAGGTGGGTGAATGGATGGATGAAAGGATGGGTGGATAGGGGGATGAATGGATGGTTCATTGATAGGATGGATGGATGGATGGATGGATGGATGGATGGATTGGTGGGTGGACTGATGGATGGTTAGATGGATGGATGGATTAATGGATGGATGGATGGGAGGATGGATCAATGGATGTGAGGGTGGAAGGGTGGGTGGATCAGTTGATGATCAGATTTGAGGATGGGTGGATGGATCGATAAATACATAGGAAGGTAAGTAAATAGGTAGTTAGGATGATAGAATGGAACGTAGGTAGATAGGCAGGGAGGTGGGTGGGTTGCAGGGCATGCGGTTCAGTAGGTGGTGGGCGAGCAAGTACTAGGATGGATGGATGTGTGGGAGGGTAGCTGGATGGATGGTTGGAAGTGTGGATGGATGGGTGGACGGATTTAAAAATGGGTGTATGGTTTTATGGGTGGATGGATGGATGGATGGGTGGGTAGATGGATGGACAGATGGATGGACAAATGGGTGGATGGATGGATTCGTGGATGCATATATGGATGCATGGAGGGATGAATGTGTGGATGCATCGGTAGATGGAAAGATTACTGGATATGTGGGTGGGAGGGTGTTTATATCTATTTATGTAGAGATGGATGTCAGAAGAATGGATGGATGGATGGATGGATGGATGGATGGATGGATATATAGAGGCATAGATGGATAGACATAGGGATAGACACACAGACATAAACAGAGATAGATATGTAGATAGATAGATACATAGGTAGATAGGTAGGTAGACAGATAGATACATAGGTAGATAGATAGACAGATAGATAAATAAATAAATAAATAGATGGACAGATGGGTGGATGGATGCATGGACGGATAGTTTCAGGGATAGACGATTAGAGTGGTCTTTGGATAGACAGACAAACATAGAGATATAGACAGAAACAGATGGACAGATGGATAGATAGATGAATAGACAGATATGAGATCATGTGGGTGGTGGACAGATTGATGGATAGATAGATAAATAGATGGATGGATGTGTAGAGGGATGGATAGATTGAAGAATAGATACAGAGCGTGTTAGGTGGTTAGATAGACAGATAGAGAGATAGACAGACAGCTAGCTAGACAGAGAGATGGATGGATGGGTGGATAGCTGGTTGGGTGAGTGGAAGGACGGACAGATTGATGTATAGAGAGATAGAAGGAGAAATGGATACTGATCCACACAGAGATGGACGGATGGAGGACAGAAGGACAAACTGAGAGGCAGGTACTTGGGCAGGTAGATGGATAGAGTTGGTGGATTGGTGGATGGTTGTTTGGATGGGTGGGTGTCTGGACAGATAACTGGATAGATTGAAGGATAGATAGAGAGAAGGATAGACAGACAGACAGACAGAGAGACCAACGGATGGAGAGACAGGCAGATGAAAGAGTGGGTAGATGGGTGGATGGATGGGTGCATATTTGGATGGATAGATGGTTAGATTGTTGTAACAATAGACAGATGGCCCAATGGATAGATGGATAGGTGGATGGATGGGTAGATGGGTGGATGGGTGATTGGATGGTTGGGTGGATGTGTAGATGGTTGGGTGGATGTGTAGATGGTTGGGTGTGTGGAAGGGTATATGGATGGTTAGATGGGAGGATGGGTGGGTGGATGGAAGGGTGGGTGGGTGGATGGATTGGTGGGTAGATGGGTGCGTGGCTGGATGGGTGGGTGGATGGGTGTATGGATGGGTGGGTAGGAGGATGGGGGTGGCTGGCTGGATGGGTGGGTGTATGGGTGTATGGATGGGTGGGTAGGAGGATGAGTGGGTGGATGTGTGGTGGATGGATGGATGGGTGTGTGGGTGGGTGGATGTGTGGATGGGTTGAGGGATGGGTAGGTAGATGGGTGGGTGAATGGTTGGGTTGATGGGTGGGTGAATAGATGGGTAGAGGGATTGGTGGGTAGCTGGTTGGGTGGGAGGATGGACCGATAAATAAATATGTGATAGATCAGTAGATAGATAGGCTGTGATGTATTTACACATGTTCTGAGCTATATTTCTATGAATTGCAATCAGATAACACAGGAGAACCTTCTGGAATGCAAGCCACTTCTAAACACCCACAGGAAGTGACCATCATGATTTCCTTCACTACACTGCACAACCTGGCTGCACATGTAGATTCTCTCCCCACGCTACCCAAAAAAATGGATTTAAGAAAAATCAGTGCCAAGACAGAAGGAAATGAAGGAGTGAATCCTCGACACTGAACTACGGTGGCTCCCGGCCCGTCACTTCAGCCGGAAAATTCTGGATAGCCTTGCTGCTCTGCCATTTATGCTACCTTACGCCACTGGGGATTCAAGGGGAAAAACAAATTAAATAAACCCCGTGAAAAATTCAAATTAAATTAAGTACGTTTCCCCATTGGGGAACCAAGTGGAAAAATGAATCCCATAGAATACATGACGAAGAATAAGAAAATGAAATGAAATGGAATAAAAACCAAGGAATGGGATTGGGTGCAAAGCACCTCACCTGGCGCAGATTCCCATTTTCCTCCTGATTCCACCGCCATTGGCCTCCGGCCTGGACTTGACAACCTGAAATATGGAGAATGAATTGGGTTTTTGCTCCAACCATTTTCCTGCAAGGAAGGAGGGAAGGAAGGAAGAAAGGAAGGAGTTAGGGATGGAAGGTGAGAAGGAAGGAGAGAAGTAAGGGAGAAAGAGAAAGGAATAAAGTAGGAAGAGAATGGAAGGAGGAAAGGTTTGAAGGAAGGAAGGAAGGAAGGAAGGAAGGAAGGAAGGAAGGAAGGAAAGAAGGAATGAAGGAAGGAAGGGAGGAAGGAAGGAAGGAAGGGAGGGAGGGAGGGAGGGAGGGAAACGAGGATAGATTGAAGGAAGGAAGGAGGGAGGCTAGGAAGGAACAAAGTATGGAAGAAAGGAAAGAACGGAGGAAGAAAAGATGGAAGGAGTTAAATACAGAGGGAAGGAAGAAGGAAGGGAAGAAAGTGGGGAAGCAAGGGAGGGAGGGAAGGAAGGAAGAATGGAAAAAATGAAGGATGGATGAAGTGAAGGCAGGAAGAAAGAAAGGAAGGAAAGACCTATGGTGGGAAGGAGCGAAGGAGCAAAGGAAGGAGGGAATGAAGGAGGGAGGGAAGGGTGGAAGGAAGAAGGGAAGGATGGAAAATGGTGAGAGGGGAGGAGTGAAGGAAGAAAGAAGGAAACGAATGAAGGAGCAAAGGTGAAATGGAAACATGGAAGAATGGAGGGATGATACGGAGAAAGGAAGAAGGGAAGAAAGAAGGGAAGGAAGAAAGAATTGAAGAATTGAGGGAAGGAAGAAAGGAAGAATGAAGAGAGGGAAGGAGGGAAGGAAGGAAAGAAAGTGGGAAGGAAAGTTGGAGGCATTTGGACAATGAGGGAAAGAAGAAAGAAGGGAAAGAATGAAGGGGCAAAGGGGGGAAGGAAGGAGGGAAGAAGGAAGAAAGGAAAGGTGGAAGGAATGAGGGAAGAAAGAAAGAGGGAAAGGAAGAAATTAGGGAAGGAAGGGGGAAGAAACAGGAAGGAAGGAGGGAAGGAAGGAAGGAAAAATGGAAAGGTGGATGGAAGGAGGGAAGGAAAGCAGGAAGAAAGGACAGAAGGAGGGAAGGCAGCAAGGAAGGGACTAGGGAAGAATGGAGGAAGGAAGTGTGGAAGGAAGGATGGAATAAAGGAAGGAAGGGATGAAAGGAAGGAGGGAAGAAAGAAAGGAGAGAAGGACTGGCGAAAGGAGAGAAGGAATTGAGAAAGGAAGGTGTAAAAGAAAGAAGGAAGGATGGAAAGAAGGGGCTCTGCCCAATGCTGACGTTGGGAGAGAGAGAGAGAGAGAGAGAGAGAGAGAGAGAGAGAGAGAGAGAGAGAGAGAGAGAGAAGGTGGAAGCATAAGCAACAAGATGGCCCACGGAGGCCCATATAGTCCTTGCTGTCTCCTACAAGGCCAGTGCAGGCCTTTGCACAACCTATGTAGAACAATACAGACCTTACATACAACACTGAGCCCAATCTAGACCTTACACACTCCACTGACAGCATTACACGCCTTTGCACACCCCACTGAGACCAATGGAGTCATTGCGTGCCCCACTAAGATCAACAAGGGCATTTGCACACCCCACTGATGTCAAATGCGGGCCTTCTACACACCCTTCCACTGCAAGTGGAGGCCTTGCACAATCCACCAATGCCAATACAAGCATTGTATACTCTATTGAATCCAATACAGGCCTTGCATACTCCATTGAGGCCAAAATCAATCCTTTTCCAGACCCCACCGAGGCCAATACAAGTGTTGCACTCCCCACTGCATGCAACACAGGTCTTTGCACGCCCACCGGAGGCCAATACAGAAATTTTCACACCACACTGAGATCAATCCAAGTCTTGTGCTCCCCACTGAAGCTATTGTGGTCTTTGCGTGCTCCAGTGACACCAATACCGGCCTTACACACACCAGTGAGAGCAACAGAAACCTTTGCACACCTCACTTATGCCAATAGAGCTCTTTATGTGCACCATTGTATCCAGTACAGGACTTTCACACCCCACTGAGTCCGACATCCGCCTTGCACACAACCTCTGAGGCCAGTAGTGGCCTTGTGAAATCCAGTGACACCAATACAGGCCTTGCTGTCAGGGCTTTCGGCCCAGCGCGCTTCTCCTTACCCATGGGAGTGAGGGGGTGCCCCAGCAGGGTAGAAAAACCGAGAAAATGCACAAGCCACGAAAAACACCAACGCCAGCCCCGTTATGTTCAAATAAGGACTCAGGACACATTAGCGATTTCAGGAAGCCATCACGCGAACATCCAAAGGCTTTAATTTCATGGTGGGGTTTATATAGCAGTGATGACAAGCGGGAATGGGAGGGATTTGGAGTGGCTAGCTAGACACGGCGAAATGCTGATCAGGCTGTCCATCAAAAGTGACGTCATGGGACTTCTCTATGGGGGGTCGTCACGGTTCAGGGACGACCTCTAGGTTCCTCCCCTGCAGCCAGCGTGGCACGCATGCGGTCCTAGGCAGGAGGTGGAGCTGGCAGCCACATGGCCCCAGGGATAGAGAAGAGGCGGGCCTATTAGGACCGCCTCCTAAAGCAGCAGCCAGTGACCCACACTTGCACAACTCACTGATTACAGTACAGGCCTGGAATATACAACAAGTCAAAGTACAGTCCTTTTGGGCATCACATTGAGGCCAAAATAGGCATTGAATGCCCCACTGAGGACAACACAGGCCTTTCTATACTCAAATGAGGAAACTCATGCCTTTGCATGCCACACTGAGGAAATACAGGCCTTGCAACGCCACTGAGAGCAATGGGGTACTTGTATATTCTATCGGAGAAAGCACAGGCATTGAATGCCTCCCTGAGGGTAATACAGACAATTGCACACCACACTGAACCTGATGCAATCCCTGAAGGCCCCAATGTGGCCAATGTATGCCTTAAATATTCCCACGAGAGCAA
Source organism: Perognathus longimembris pacificus (assembly GCF_023159225.1). NCBI lineage: Eukaryota > Metazoa > Chordata > Mammalia > Rodentia > Heteromyidae > Perognathus > Perognathus longimembris. The sequence continues at coordinate 79,189 of NW_025960156.1, forward strand.
TACAGATATTTCCAAACCCCACTGAGGCCAATAGAGCCTTTGTGTGCCCCACTGACACCGAATCAGGCCTTACACACTCCACAGAAACGAATATGGGACATGCACAGCCTTTGCACACCCCACTGAAATCAATGCGGTCCTTGCATATTCATTAAGTGAAAGCACAGGTGTTGACTGCCGCCCTGAGGCCAACACAGGCGATTGCACACCCCCACTGAGGCTGATGCAACACCTGAAGGCCCCAACGAGGCCAATATAGGCCTTAAACACTCCCATGAGAGCAATAGAGGTGATTGCACACCCCACTGAGGACAATGGAGACTTTGTGTGCCCATCTGACACCGATTCAGGCCTTACTCACTCCACTGAAATGGATATGGGACTCGCATAGTCCACTAAACACAAACTTAGATCATTTATACATCCCAGTGATGTCAAGCATGGGCTTTGCCCATTCTGCTCTGACTCCACAAGGAGCCTTGCACACTCCACTGATGCCAACGTAAGCTTTGCATTCTCTACCGAGGCCAAGCACACTCTTTGTGCACACCCCACTGAGGACAATGCAGGAATTGCACTGCCAATTGAGGGTAATAGAGACCTTTCCAAACCCCCACTGATGCCTGTGCAGGACTTGCACGCCCCATTGAGACCAATACATGCCCTGCATAGGCCACTTATGCATAATGTGGTCTTTTGCACAGCCCACTGAGGTATCATGCAGACATTGTGAGGACCTTCTGAGGCCTGTAGCGACCTTGCGCTCCCCACTGACTCCAGCATAGAACTTTGCACAGCCCACTAAGTCCAATACAGGCCTTTGAGGGAAATCCAGAGCTTGTACACCCCCACTTAGGGCAATACAAGCATTTGCACACCCAGCTGAGGTTGATGTAGCCTTACATGTCCCGTTGAGGCCAATGCTATCCTTGAATACTGCAGTGAGGTCAATACAGACCTTACACACTCCAGTGAAAGCAACACAAATCTTTGCACACACCACTGACAGGGAGGAAAGGAGGGAGGGAGGGAATGATGGATAGAAGAAGAGAGAGGAAAGAAGGAAGGACAGAAAGAATTAAAAATGGATGGAAGGAAGGTGGGAAGGAAGGAAAAGGGGAAGGAAGGAAGGAGGGAAGGAAGGAAGGAAGGAAGGAAGGAAGGAAGGAAGGAAGGAAGGAAGGAAGGAAGGGACAGAAGGAGAGTAGGAAGGATGGACCACACTGGGGTCAATGCAGGGTCTGAGTGCTTCACTGAGGCCAATACAATGCATCTAGTTGCTCAGGTACGGCCAATTGTGGGGAGGACTTCCCTACCTCCAGGAACTCAGGGCTGCCCATCACTTGTGGGTGGGACTTCCCATCTTGTAGGAATTCAGGCATGCCCATCACATGGTGGCAGGACTTCCCATCCTATAGGAACTCAGGGCTGCACATAATGTAGGGGAAGGATTCCCTTTCTACCAATTAAGGCAGGAGGAACACCTGGGGTCGGGACTTCCCTTCTTTTAGGAATCCAGGCACGCCCATCACTTGAGGGCGGGACTGTGCTTCCTCTCCTAACTCAAGCATGTCCATCACTTGGGGGTAGGACTTTCTTTCCTGTAGAACTTAGTCACACCCAGGACCTGAGGGTGGAAATTCCCTTCTTCTGGAACTCAGGCCAGGGAATTGTTTGGGGGTGGGACTTCCCTTGCTCTGGAGATTGAGGCACACCCATCCCTTGGGGGAAGGACTTCACTTCCTATAGCAATTCAGGCCTGTCCATAACTTGGGGGTGGGACATCCTTTCCTTTCCATTTCAGGAATTCTCAACAGCTGGGGGCAGGACTTCCCTTTCTTTAGAAACTCAAGGATGCCCATTGCCTTGGGGTGGAACTTCCTGTCCTCAATGTACCCAAGCCTGCCCATCACCTGGGGGCAGGGCTTGCTTCTAGGAATTTAGGCATATCCATCACCTGGGGGTGGGACTTCCCTTACTCTGGGAACTCAGACAGACTCATCCCCTGGTGGCGTGGCTTTACTTAACCTATCATGAAGAAAAGATGGTGCCCGTTAGACCCGGTATCCAAATTTCACAAATATCCCTAAGTTGATATTTCTCTGCTTCAAATGTCTGGAATATTCTGTAGAGGACGCATGTCATTGTGCACTCAAATCATTTTATTTAATCATTGGTGTAAATGGGCTCAGGACAGAGATTGAAGCAGGGTTGGGGAGTGCCAGGGTGCCCAGGTCACTGGGAAATCAGGAAATCACAATATCGGGGGGAGACAATTTCCTTTTTATGTTGATTCTTCTTCTTGTAGGATGCACAGGTGTGGGTGAACTCCTTGGGTCCTTCACTCCTGGATGGAGTTAGAAATGAGCAGGAGGTGGGAGAGACCCTCAATGGGGATGGGGGTCCCAGCATCCAGCTTCACTCCCCTCCACTCAGACACCAACAGCCATCCAGTCACCCGAGGCAGATAATTTCTGGGACATTGTATGTATTTATTTCTTACTAACCTAATGAGGTCCGCAATCATCTGTAAGAGAGGAGGGATGAGGGAAATTGAATCTGAGCCACGTGTATCCCTCCAGGACACATGAGAGATGCGAATGGAAGCTCCCAGGGCCTTGGCTTCCATAGTGTGAGATCTTTGCATCCCAGGGAGACCTTACCTTTGCCAGTGAAATGCACAGGTTCTGCATTGATTCCTTTCTGCTGGAGAACCTTCTGGAACATCTCCTTGTCCTTCTCACTCAGCATGCGCTCTCGACCTAGGAATCCAGGAGAAGATAGGCAAATGGATGCGCATTAGACTCCATTTCACTTGATGCCACCTGGAGCCTCCACGGGAGAGGGGAGTGTCACCTACCCAGTGCCAGGACAGAGTAGATGTTGCCACTGGAGCTTTTGTAGGTGTAGCCCAGGAGGAGCATGCTGTCGCCCAGGTCCAGAACTTCTAGAAGGTTCCCTGGCGGAACTGTGGAGGGAGGGAGCCCCCCACCACCATTTGCAGGGAAGATAGGGGAACCTTCCCTGGGATTCTCAAATCCTTAGTCCCAGGGCCGCGCCTTTGGCCTATAGGTCTTTGAACCTGTCAGTCAAGTTCCCGGGTCCCAGAGCTTCCTGTGCCTGCCCTACCCCCAACTGACCTATGCGGGTCTTGGCACCTTTGAGATTCCCGAGGGAAAAGATGGCCCGGGTCCACACTGGGGGACTCACCTATGGTCTGGTAGAGGCCCCCGTGTTGCTTTTCTATCACCGTGGACAGGAGGCGACAGTACCCAAAGTAGCTGGTGGAGGAGAGAGCACAGCGAGCCAATGGTGGTCAGCTTGGCTTGTGCCCCTCTGTGCTGCTAGCATCCTAAACTATCAGTGTGGGTGTTGGGAGGTATCTAATGGGTGCCATCTTGTCATCGTGTAGGAAACTCTGGGAAAAGAAATTCACTTCCCCAAATCACTTCAGGGTGACAGACATACCTGATTACCCAGACAAAGTTTAGTCCCACCCCTAGGTGATGGACGTGCCTGAGATCCTATAGGAATGTTAGTCCCGCTCCCAGAGGATGGGTGTGCCTCAGGTCCTAGAGGAAGAGAAGTCCCACCCACAGGTGATGGGTGGGCCTGAGATCCTACAGGAAGGGAAGTCACACCCCCATGTATTGGACATGCCTGAATCCCTACAGGCAGGAAGTCCCCCCTTGCAATGCAATGCAAGGCCCAGGCCATCACTGAGCATTGGAGGCCTCTGTCCTTTTCCCCCTTGGCACCGCACGCCATTACCTGTTCAGGAACCCCAGCGATATGGCATCGCATTTGGGGTTGATACAATCGAAGTAGGGCGAGTAGAACCGCAGGTAATTCTCGTCGCGGAGCTCCTCCAGTTTGTTGCTGGCTGTTAGTACGTGGTACCATAGGCCGACGGTCTGTAGGGAGACACACGGAGAATGGGGGACCCAGGGAATGGACGAAGACGAGTGAGGAAGATGGCGCCCCGCACCCCACCCGCCTCTGGCCCATGGTGCGATCAACAGGGCCACACCCCCTTGTTCCCTAAGAGGATGGCCCTGATCCCAACTCTAAGGGCCTGTTAGATGGCAGGACACACATTCGGACCTGGAAGGAAAGTTCTAGAAACATACAGAAAACCAGAGAAAGAAACCCCTAGGAGTGAGAGAATGACAGCAATGGAGACCCATGCGTGAATCCTCCTACAAATCCTCCATTCTCATCAGAATGGCAACCAACACAGAAATGCTCCTTCTTCAATGAAATGGTGACCGACCCGGAAATGCTCCCTCTCTGATGCACTCCAAGAACCCTCCCTGAATAGGCATGCGTCCCCACCACTCTCCTCCATCCCTGGAAAGACCTGCAAACCCAGATTCACACATGGCCAAGACTTTCAACTTCCACACTTTCTAACACACGTGAACACACACTCAGTCTTGCCCCCTTGGAAGCCATCTGCTGTCCACCCTCTTACTTTTTTGATGTTCAACCCAGAGGAAGAGGCTGCCCAGCTGAGCACGAGCACCAGGCCCAGCCCAAGAACCTGCATTCTCCCCATGGCTTCTCTTTCCCGGTAAAGTGAAGATCTGCGATGGCGTCCCCAAGTTTTATCTCCCGGGCTGTGTGGGCAGGGCCTGGAGGGAAAGGTGTCATGGCAGGTTGGCCAAGAGGAAGTTGGGCCTGTTTGTCACTGATGTGTGTATGTCCTGTCACATCACAAGTGCAATGAAGCGTGATTTCCAGTTCATTGATCACATCCGCCATCCGGTTCCAGGAATCTGATTTTACGGTGGATGCACTGGGAATGGATTCCAGGGCCGGGTGATGTGTGAGGATGGGAGTTCACTTTACAATCTGATGGATGGGTCGATAGGTAGATGGGTGGGTGGGTGGGTGGATGGGTGGGTGCATGTTTGGCTGGATGGGCCTATGGGTGGGTGGATAAATACATATAGGAAATTAGGTAAATAGGTAGTTTGGCTGATAGAAAAGAATGTAAGTAGATACATAGAGAGGTAGGTGGGTTGGAGAGCACGTGGTTGAGTCGGTGGGTGGGAGAACAGGAGGGAGAATGGGTAGATGTGTAGAGGGGTGGATGGATGGGTGAACGGATGGAAGGATGGGTGGATGGTTCAATGGGTGGATGGATGGATTGTTGGTTAGATGGATAGACAGATGGATGGATGGATGGTTGGATGGGTGGGTGGATATATGGGGCTATGATGGATGGGTGGATGGATTGGTGGATGGGTGGATGGTTGAATGAATGGGTGGATGGGTGGATAGGTGGGTGTATGTGTGGATGTATATTTGGATGGTTGGTTGGATTAATGTGTGGGTGGATTTGTGGATGGAGGGGTGGGCGGATGGGTTGGTTGGTGGCTGGGTGGGTGTATGGGTGGATAGGTGTGTGGTGGGTGGTTGGTTGGCTGGATGCATTGGTGGGTGCGTGGATGGGTGGAAGTGTGGTGGGTGGATTGCTGGGTGGTTGGGTGGATGGTTGAATGGGTGCTTGGGTGGTAGGATGGTTGGATGGATGGATGGATGTGGATGGATTGATGGGTGGTTGGATAGGTGAATGGGTAGATGGATGGATGTGTTGTTGGATGGGTGGGTGGATGGATGGTTGGGTGGATTGGTGGATGGATGGGTGGATGGATTGATGGATAGAGGGCTACATGGATAGTGACAGAGAAAGAGACAGAGAGAGAGTCCCAGCCAGCCAGAGAAACAGAGAGACACACAGACCGACACAAGCACAGACAGCTAGGTAGGTAGATAGATAGACAGACAGACAGACAGGCAGGCAGACAGGTAGATAGATAGATAGATAGATAGATAGATAGATAGATAGATAGATGGATGACTGGATGCATGGATACTTTGATGGATAGATAAATAGAGTGACAGTTGGATAGGTAGACAAAGATTCTATATATATATATAAATATATATATTTCCTTATTACACTAGATATATTTGATTTTATTTATTTTTCCCCTTGGTTCCCTAATCAGTAATGAAGCATAAAGGGCACAGCAGCATAGCCATCCAGTTTTCCAGCTGAAGTGACAGGCTAGGAGCCTCCAGAGCTCTGCTTGAAGAATTCAGACCTTCATTTCCCTGCGTCCTGTCATTGATTTTTCTTGAAAAAAAATCCCCTTTTTTGTGGGGCAGGTGGGCAGATAACCTTGTTGCATAGCTAAGTTGTGCATTGCAGTGATGGAAAATAATGATGGTAACTTCCTGGGGGTGTTTAGAGGTGGCTTGCATTCCAGTACATTGTTTTGTGATGTAGGATATCAATACATTGAATATATCTTAAAATAGAGGAACTATGTCAATATCTATCTACTTATCTATCCTGTATTTAACTATACTCCCATTTACCCATCAACCCAACCACACATCTGCACACCCACCCAACCATCCACTCATCCATACCTCCACCCATCCACCCATCCACCCAATCACCCACGCTTCCATCCACTCACCCATCCACCCATCCATCCACCTAAGAACCATGTATACACCCACCCACACACCCACTGACCCACCTAATAACCCACCTAGCAATATATATACCCACGCACACACCCATCCAGCCAGCCAGCCATCCCTGATCCATCCACCCAACCATCCATCCATCCACCCATCCACCCTCCCACCCATCCAAACAACCACCAAAGCATCGATCCAACCATCCACCCACCCATCCAGCCATCCACCCAACCACCTTTCCAGCCATCCAACCAGCCATCCACCCACCCATCCACCATTCCCTCCACTCACCCATCCATGCATCCACCCATCCATCCACTCTTCCATCTGTCCATCTGCCGGCCTGTCTATCTGTCTGTTTATCCTTCTACCTATCTATCCTTCAATCTATCCATTCATCTGTCCATCCACCCACCCACCCATCCATCCACTCATCTACCAACTTTATCGTTCCACCCACCGAAGCACCCGCTTGTCTGTCCGTCCTTCCATCTTCCATCCATCCATCTGTCCATGTCTCTATCTGGGTGTCTGTGTGCCTGTGTATCCATCTCCCCCTCTATCTCTCTATATATCAATCAGTCCATCCTTCCACCCAACCATCCAGCTACCCACCCATCCATCCATCTATCGATCTATTTGTCAAACTAGCTGTCTGTCTGTCTATCTCTTTGTCTATCTAACTGCCTAACAATCCTTTGTCTATCCATCAATCTATACACCCCATAACACATCCGTCCATGCATCTATTTATATATCTATCCATCTATCTATCTATCCATCAATCTATCCACCACCCACCCAATCTCATATCTATCCATTTATCTATTTATCCATCTGTCTGTCCATATGACTGTCTGTCTATCTCTCTCTTTTTGTCTTTCTATCCCAACATCATTCTATTCCTCTAGCCCTGAAACTATCCATCCATGCATCTATCTATCTATCTATCTATCTATCTATCTATCTATCTATCTATCTGTGTTTGTGTCTGTTTGTCTATCTCTATCAATCTATCCTGCTATCTAACTCTCTATCCATCCATCCCTACATCCATCCATCTATGCATCGTTACATACAAGGATACATCCATCCTCCCACCCACCTATCCAACCATTCTTCCATCTACTGAACCATTCACACATCCATCCCTCCACCCATCCATCCACCCACCTATGAATCCGTCCATCCACCCATTCATCCATCCATCTGTCCATTCATCTACACCGCAATCCAACTCTCCACCCTTTTAACCATCCACCCATCATTTCATCATCCACCCATCTATCCACCCTTCCAAACATCCAGCCAGCCACCCACCCACACCTGAATCCATCCTCGTACCTGCTCACCCACCCAACTACTGAATCGCATGCCTTCCAACCCACCCACCTCCCTACCTGTCTACCTAGGTTCCTTTATACCATCCTAACTACCCATTTACCTACCTTCCTATGTATTTATCCATCCATCCACCCATCCTCAAATCCATTCATCAACTCATCAACCCATCCATCCACCAATCCTTCCATCCATCCATCTACCCATCCATCCATCAAGTAATGCATCCATCTAACCATCCATCATCTAACCATCCTTCAGTCCACCCCCCAATCCATCCATCCACCCACTCGTCAATCCATTCATCCATTTATCCACCAATCCATCCATCCATCCATCCATCCATCCATCCATCCATCCATCCACCCTATCAATGAACCATCCATTCATCCACCTATCCACCCATCCTTTCATCCATCCATTCACCCACCTACCGATCCACCCACCCATCTACCTACCCATCCATCCACCCATTCACCCAGCCATCCACCTATGCACCCATCCATATGGTTGGAAAATGAGCTCCCATCTTCACACATCACCCAGCCCTGGAATCAATGCCCAGTGCATCCACTGTAAAATCAGATTCTTGGAACTGCATGGCGGATGGGATCAATGAACTGTAAATGATGCTTTATTGCACTTCTGATGTGACAGGACATACACACATCAATATCAGCAGGCCGAACTTCCTCTTGGCCAGCCCACCATGACTCCTTCCCCACCAGGCCCTGCCCATGGACCGGGAGATAAAACTTGCGGATGCCATCGCAGACCTACACCTACCCAAGGAAAGAGAAGCCATGGGGCGAATGCAGGTTCTGGGGCTGGGCCTGGTGCTCATGTTCAGCTGGGCCTCCTCTGCCACGGTGGACCCCACAAAGGTACCAGAGTGGACGAGACTCTGGGTGGGTCACCAATTCATTGAAAGAGCATTTGTGGGTGGGTCCCCACTGAATTGAGGAAGGGGCATTTCCAGGTGGGTCGCCATTCTTTTGAGGATGGAGGATTTGTAGGATTCCCAGCTGGAGCTCCATTGCTATCATCTTCTCACTCCTGGGGTTTCTTTCTCTGATTTTCTGCATGATTCCAGAACTTTCCTTCTAGGTCAGAATGCGTCCTCCCATTCAACAGGCTTTTAGAGTTGGGATCATGGCCGTTCTCTTCGGGAACAAGGGGGATTTGACCCTCTTGAGCCCACCTAGTGTGGGAGGTGGATGAGGAGCGGGGCGCCACCTGTCCACATCCATCCTCGGGTCGCCAATTACCCACATGTCCCTGGCAGGTCCTCGGCCTCTGGTACCATGTCTTCACAGCCAGCAATAAACTGGAGGAGCTCAGAGACAAGAATTACCTGCGGCTCTACAAGCCTATCATCATTCCTCTCCACTATGACGTGCTTTATATTTTGCTGAGGTTGGAGTACAGGTAATGGTGTGCGCTGCCCAGATGGACAGGAATGGAGGCCTCCTTTGCTCTGGGTGGCGTGTGTTTCACATTGAAACATCTGGGAGTGGTACTTCCCTTCCTGTAGAAACTCAGGAATATGCACCACCTGGGGGCGTGACTTCCCTTCCGGTACAAACTCAGGCATGCCCATCTCCTGGGGGTGGTACTTCCCTTCCTGTAGAAACTCAGGCACACCCATTGTGCATCTCCCTGAAGTGAGGGTGGGAAGTGAGTTTCTTTTTCCAGAGTTTCCTAACAATCACTATGGTTACACACGATGACAAGATTGCACCAGGGAGACACCAGCCTTTCACCCCCACCCCCTTACTGTAGGACACAGGCAGCACAGAGGGGGGCCATGGCGAGGGTGTCCCCCATCGGCTCCCTGCACTCTCTCCTCTGCCAGATACTGGGGATACTGTCAGCTCGTGACCCACGTTATGGAAAGGCGATTTGACCGCAGCGACCTGACCTGGGGTGAGCCAGCAGCAGGAGCAGTGACACCTACACCTTCGTGGCACTGGGTGGGTGCCGACCCCCCCGTGGAGGCTCCTGGTGGCATCGAGTGAAATTCGAGGGAGTCTAACAGGTGTCCATTCCCCTGGCCTTCTCCTGGATTCCTAGGCCAAGAGCGCACGCTGAGTGAGGCGGACATGGCAGAGTTTCTGAAGGTTGTCCAGCAGAAGGGAGTCATGGCAGAAACTGTAGGCTTCACTGGCGATGGTAAGGTCGCCTTGGGACGCAGAGCTCGCATGCCTGGAACCCAGAGCTCTGGGAGCTTCCATTCCGAGTCTCTTATGGGTCCTGTAGTGGTATATGTGGCTCGGACTCAGTTTCGCTTTTCCCTTCTCTCTTACAGATGAGTGCACAAATGATGAGGTGAGTAACAAAAAATACATAAATTGTCCAGGAAATGGTCTATCTCCGGTGATGCGATGGCTGTCGGCGTCCTAGTAGAGGAGAGTTGAGATGGATGCTTGGTCCCCCATCCCCAAAGGCGCCCCCCAGCTGCTCCTCACGTGCTCATTTCTAACTCCAACAAGGAGTGAAGGACCCGAGGAGTTCACCCACAACTGTACATCCTACAGGAGAAAGAATCAACATGAAAAGGAAATTGTCTCCCCTCTGAGATTGGGATTTCCTGATTTCCCATTGACCAGGGCACCGGCTCTTTCTCACTCCACAACCCAGCTGCAATCTCTTTCCTGGACCTATCTACAACAATGATTAAATAAATTGATTCCTATGCACAGTGACATGTGTCTTTCACGGAAGGTTCCAGACATATGAGTCCTGCTTCCACGAGTTAGGTTAGGCCTCCGTGGGGTATGCAAAAGTACTGTAATCTGCCTTAGTGGAGTGCAAAAAGCCCATATTGGCCCCAGTGTGGTGTTCAAGGCCTAGTTCCCATATTGTTCCTCAGGCTTCCACCTCTCTCTCTCTCTCTCTCTCTCTCTCTCTCTCTCTCTCTCTCTGCCACTTTCTGTTTCTCTCCAAGTCAGTATTGGGCATAGCTGGGGTGCAGGGTGGGAGACAGGTCTGCCTAACTGGGCCACTCAGGGATTCAAACCCCTATTTGGGTCACATGCGGCACCTGTAAGTCCCAGGCTTTTCATTGTCAACCACGGGGCCTGGGTCTCAGGATGCCAGGGGCCGTGGGTTCAAGTCCTCTAAGCCCTGAGGACAAGATGCCATGCAAAGAACTCAAGTTCATTCTTTCCTTCCCTCCCTCCCTCCTGTGGGACACACCTGGATCAGAAAGAGGAAGTCAATTAGGTGGCCCCACCTGTTTCTCAGTCCTGGGGCCACGTGTGGCTAAGATGGCGCCTAAGGAAGAACACAGAGGCTTTTTCTGTGGGCTGTGATGCCCCAGCACTTCTGCCTTTACACCCCTTCCATTCCTGCCGATCTTTGATCTTATTGGCTGTTGTGTCCTATTTAGCTGTATGTACTTCCTCAATAAACGAGATCTTGTGCTGACTTGAATCCCAGATGTGTCTGATTGTCCTCTGGTGAGGGAGGCCTGGGTGCGGCAGTCTGTCGACACTTTCATTTCTTTGCTCATCCAGTCGGGGCGTGCCTTTCCCATCTCTCCTGCAGGTTGGGGGAGCGCGGGGGGGCTAAAAACCCTGACAACTCCCTCCTTCTTTCTCTCCCTCCTTCCTTCCCTACCTCTCTCCCTTCATACATCAGTCCTACTTTCCCTGCTCTTTTCTTTTCTCCATCCTTCCTTCTGCAAATCCTTCCTCTACTTCCTTCCCTCTTCCTCTGCTCCTTCTTTCCTTCCTGCCCTCCCTTGCTCCCTCCTTCCCTAATTCCTTCCTTCCCTGCTCTCTTCCTTCTTCCATCCTTCCCACCCTCCCTCCTTCCTTCCCTTCTTCCTTGCATCCCTCCTGCCTTTGCTCTTTCTTACCTTCCTCCTACTTTCCTTCCTTCCCTCCCACTTTTCTTCCATCCATCCTTCCTTCCCTCTGTTCTTCGCTTCTTCTAATCCCTACTTCCCTCCATCCTTTTTCCTCTTCCTCCCTCCCTCATCCCTTTCTCCTGACTATATACCTCCTTCCTTCCTATCCTTCCATTCTTCCTTCCTTTCCTTTCCCCTTCCCTCCTTCCTTTCTTCATTCGCTCCCTCCTTCCTTCATTCCCTCCCTAAGTCTATCCTTCCCTGCTGTCTTCCTTCCTTCATTCCATCCCTCCCTACATCCCTACTTCCCTTCTTGCCTCCCTCCTTCCTTCCCTTCTTCCTACCTTCCCTCCTGTCTTCCCTCATTTCTTCCCACCCTCCTTCTTTTCTTCCAACCTTCTTTCCCTCTTCCTCTGCTCCTTCGTTCCTTCCTTACCTACCTCCCTCCTTCCATCCTTCCTTCCTTCACCCCTTCTCTCCTTAGTCCCCTACTTTCTTCTCTTCCTTCCTTGCCTCAATCCCACCTTCCCTCCTTCCCTCCCTTTCTTCTTTCCCTCCCGTCTTCAGTCGTTCCGTCCTTCCTTCCATCCTTCCCCCTTCCCTCCTTCCCTCCTACCTTTCCTTCATTCACTTCCTCCTTCCTTCTCTCCTTCCTTCCTTCCTTTGCTTCCCTCTTTCCTTCCCTCATTCCTTCCCTCCTTCCTTCCATCCTTCCCTCCTTCCTACTCTTCTTTTTTTCCTTCCTTCCTTTGTTCCTTTTTTCCTTCCTTCCTTCCCTCCATCCCTCCCTTCTTCATTCCCTCCCAAAAAACTCTGGAAAACTTATTATTTTTTCAGGATGCATCCTGGATGTATCTATATCCTATATAATTGGTGGATGAATATACAGTAGATAAATATATATTATTCAAATATATACGTGTGTTATGAATTATGTAAATATATGTAAATTAGTAAATATATTTCCTATGAATATATTATGAAATATGTATTTATATGTTTTTTACATTCAACAACTCACCCTCATGTGCCTCACCATCCTCCTCCCTCCTTTCGTGTGTCTCCACCATGGGGTGTCATCTATGAAACACAGGTGATGAGTGTGCCTGAGTTCTTACAGAAATGGAAGTCCCACTCCCAGTTGATGTGCAGAGACCTGCATTGGACACAGTGTCCTGTGCAAAATAATCGTTTTGGGCTGTGGAGTATGCAAGAATCTCACTGGACTCAGCAGGGTTTCCAAAGGCCTGTATTAGAATCAGTGGAGTGTGCAGGGCCGCTAGCATTATTAGAGGGGTGCATGTAAGGCCCACCTTGACTTCATTAGGGTCTGCAAAGGGATTGCTTGTGGTGTCAGTGGGCTATGCAAGATCTGTAGGGTCCTCAGCTGGTTGTGCAAAGCCTTATATTGCTCTCTGGAGTGTGAAAGGCCTGTGGGGTATGCAATGATCTGTGTTTACCCTCTATGAAACATTCAAGGAGCACATTTCTTTTAGTGGGGTGTGCAAAGAATTGTGTTGCTATGACTGGAGTTTGTAAGGTCTGCATTGAATTCACTGCAGTATGCAAGGCCTGCTTTGGCCTCAGTGGGATGTGCAAAAGGACTGTGCCTGATATCAGTGGACTAGGCAAAGCAGGTGGCGGCCTCAGTTGGGTGAGCAAATGCCAGGAGTGCCCTAAGTGGGTATGTGCATTCAGGAGTGCGTTCACCTCAGTGTGGTGTGAAAGCAAGTGTATTTGCCTCAGTCCAGTCTGTAGAGACTTCGTTGGGTTCAGTGGAACACACAGGCCTGCATCATTCTCAGTGGGGTGTGCGAATGCCCACATTGTCCTCAGTGGTGTGTGCAAATGTCTGGATTTTCTGCATCAGCCTCATTACGTTGTGTGCAAAGCATTGCATTTGGCTTCAGTGGACTATGCCAGGCCTGTATTTGACTCAGTGAGGTGTGCCAAGGAATGTATTGGTGTCAGTGGAGTTTGCAGGGCTGCTACTGGCCTCAGAGGTTGTGTGCAATGCGTGTATCGGCCTCAGTGGGGCGCAGGAGGCCTGTATTGGACTCAAGGGTGTGCACAAAGAGTTGTATTGCCTTCAGTGGGGTGTGCAAAGGCTTCTGTTGCTCTCACTGGAGTGTGTAAGGCCTGTATTTGTGTCACTGGAGCATGCAAACCCTGGCATGGCCTCAGTGGGGCTCCCAAGGCCTGGGTTGGTCTCAGTGGGCTGTGCAATTTCCTGTGTTGGCTTCAGTGGGCCATCTTGTTACTCGTGCTTCCACCACTCTCTCTCTCTCTCCCTCACACACACACACACACACTACACATCAGCATTGGGCACAGCTGGGATGATGGATAGGAAAGCTGTTCTCCTACCTGGGTGACTTTGGTGTAAAAAGAGAGGTTCAGGGATTCAAACCCCTGATTGAATCCAATGCAGTGCTCAAAGATCCATGGGTTTCCATTCTCAACCATGGGGCCAGGGTCCCTGGACAGCAGGAGCTGCGGGCTTGAGTCCTCTAAGCACTGAGGACAAGAAGACAGTCCTAGAACTCGAGGACATTCTTTCCTTCCACCCTTTCCCAACTCCATCCTTCCCTCCTTTCATACCCCCTTCCTTAACTCTTTCCCTACTTCCTTCCTTCCCTTTTTCCTTTACTCTTCCTTCCCCTTTCTCTCCTTCCTTCCCTCCTTCCTTCCTTCCTTCCTTCATTCAATCCTTCCCTCCTTCCTTTGCCCTTCCCTCCTTCCTTGCTTCCTTCCTCACATCCTTCTCTCCTTTCTTCTATCCTTCGCTCTGTTGTTCCTTCCCTCTTTCCTTCCTTCCCACGTTCCCTCCTTACTCCTACAGGACAGGAGCGCGCAGGAGGCTAAAACCCCCCGACATTTTTGGCACCCAACGAAGCACGACGTGGTGAAAATTTCGGTCAGCCAGGCCAGTCGGACTTCGTGGTGAGGGCACCCGAATAGATTGGGAAGGCACAAACTCAGCATGACGACCAAGTGCTCAAAGCACTGAGCTTCATGCTACAAAACGTAGGTTTGAAGATCTCAGACTCCCAGGCCAAGAGGGTCTGGGAGGTTTGTAAGCATGCTACGACCTGGGTGGTGTCTGCTGACTTTTTCAGACTGGCTGTTTGGGAGGGGGGCAGCCCTCCTGATGCCCAGGAGAAGAGGGGCTCCATGCCCCAATTCTTTGGGCCCACAGACGTGTCTGGGCCAGGTCCCCTCGGTTAAAGCTGTGGTCACAAAGAGCGGCCAGCACCGCCGCCGCCATCACAGCCGCTCTCGGCCCTGCTCGGCCCGCGGCCACCGCATCATGCCATGCCTGGGGCCTCCCACCATCTTTTGTGGCCCTGGGGAAAGTAAAGACCCTGATTCTGAGGCCTGGGAAGCATTTGCTGAAAAATGTCTTGGATGGGGGCGAGACAGACCGCTGGGTGCCTGGGAGGAAGAAGGGATTATTTACTTAACATCTGTTGTTGGCTAATCTGCTTTAAAAGAGACAAGAAAAAAAGGCTTTTGGTTCTTGTTGGTGTTTGCTAAGTTGGAGATTCGGTTACATTCTGATTGTTGTTGGCTAAATCTGAATCTGTGAAAAATTTTGTTTCCTGGGAAAAGTTGTTTTTTTTTTCTAACTGACCACGGGGTTCTAAAATATGGGCAAAGTAATATCATTTTGCCACTGGAATTCCAGAAGACTTGCATGGCCAATTGAAAAAAAAGAAAATTTTTTCTAAGCGCGCCCAAAGCTTGTGCACAACTGTCTCTCTGTTTGTGTGTGGGTAAAACATGTAAAAACTAGCATCATGGTTTAAAACTCACTTGCCTTTTTAACTATTTTAACTTGCTTACGTCTCATGTTAAATGGATCCTTGCAGCCTGTAGGTGGAGTCACAGTCACCAAAGTACAAGCCAAAAAAAAAAAACAACCCATATTTTATTATGTTTGGGTGCAAGCAATTGTGTCTAACAAAAACTCCAAAAGGTTCAAATGTGCAGCATGTGGTATACAATGATGTAAAATCAGTGTGTTATTCTTTATGTCCATCTATGCTAAATGTCAAGTGTACATTTGAGCCTGACAATTCTTTGGTATAGTCTAATATTTTGATGCTCCATTTTTCTCTCCTGTGCTCTCATAAACTCTGTAAGGTCAAGGGACCAGAGTGCTAACCTAGATTTTCCTGACCCAGGATTAATATTTTGCTTTATAGGATGCAGATAGACATGTGTGCTAGCTGTGTGGACTGTGGCAGTTCATGAAGCTACCTCCCCAGTCTGCTCCCAAACTGCCTGGTTTCACTGATTCCTTATTCTCTCTCTCTCTTCCATGAAAAACTGCTCAGGGAATCTAGGAGTCCTGTGAAGATTTTGACAGATCCAGAGTGCTCCTGCTCTGGCTCTGCCCCACCCCCTCAAAGATTAGAGTTGGGTTCATAAGAATCCCATCATAACAGTTACTCCAATTAAATGCATCAGAGTTGTTTGGGGTAGCATTGGTTTTCCCCCTTCATGTCTCAGAAACTGTTGTGGCTGCTGCAGACAGCAGATTTGGTTGGCCTTGGGTCTGTGTGGATTTTGTGACTAGGAAGATGGTTAAAAGCCCAAGCCTTTTGAAATCTGTTTAAAGTTGTAACCCTGCTTAACCAGTAGGGCATCAGCCTACAAAAGCCAGAGTACTCAGAGTAAGCAACCAGGGAATACTGGGAGATGTCAAATAACCAGTCTGTGTAGAATTTTGCAGGCAACACAGCAGGCGGTGTGACAATATACACAGTGGACTCTGAGATGCAACTACAGCCTCACCCAGATCCAACCCATGTCTCCTTCCTGCCTCCATTACACATAAATAATGAAGCCTGCTGATCCAGGATGGAAGACACAGCCACTGCTGAAGCTGAGACTTTCACATTATCCTGATCCTTTCCCCTCTTGATTGTTATTCGTTTGTGTTCTCTTCCAACTTCCAGTGAGGTTAGATATGATTTGATGGCACTTGGATCTCATTCAATCTGCTGTTCTCTAAGTGTTATGGCAGAACTCTGGCAAGTATTTGTTGGTCAATTCTCAACAACTTACAGGTAGGCTCTATTCCAATTGTTCTCCTTGTTGCTTTAATTGGAAATAAAAAGGGCTTTTATGGCTAAAACTCCTTGGATTGCAGTTCGAAGCCAGCCCGTGCAGAGAAGAAAAAGAAAAGAAACTCCCTCTAAAACTCCATCTCCCAACTAACCAGCAAAGAGCCAGACTGGAAACTTGGCTCCAGAGAACCAGCGAAATGCTGAAAGCTGCACCGTGGCTGAAGTGATAGAGCACTAGCCTCGAGCAGAAGTGCTCAGGGACAGTGCCCAATCCTTGAGTTCAAATCCCATGAATGCCAACTGGGACAAGCTCTCCAAGCAATGAGCACCTAGACCTTCAGTATGAAGTCTATCCTGACAACAAGGAAATATGGAGAGAAGTAAGAGGAGATGAAGTCTCATCTTAAATGGAGTCAATTTAAACTTGCCCTTCCAAAATTAATCAGAGCCGGGAGGTCAAGAGTAATAGTTACTCGCCCACCTAATGTCCATACCTGTCCACTGTCCATCTGGACAGAAACTTGCATTCTTGCCTTTGTTACTTGAAATATATATATATATATATATATATATATATATATATATATATATATATATATACACACATATGCCTCTGTCTGATTACTCCCAACCAGGTCAGTATCCCTAAACACTTCCTTCCTGCTCCTAGTCCAGTTATAACTCTTTCCTTGTAATGGGCAACAGTTGGGTTTATGTTCCAAATGGAAATTTTCTGCCTTGTGACCAGGGTGTGTTGTCCTTCCATGTTGTTCATGTTAACTGGTCCTGTGAACTTGTCAGCCTTTTGCCTGACCTTGTCAAAAGTCTATTTTAACAGGATAACATCCCTCACCCAGGACGCCACCTGGGAACTTGCAGGACAAATGACGAATCAGGGACCCCTGAATACTTCGCACCTTTACAGCAGGAAGTAATTCCAGGAGAAACAACCTCTGCCCATACTCCAGGCCTGGTACCCCTCCTCTGTTATTAATAAACAACAAATGGGGAAATGTTAGCATTTCCCTAGCCTCATGTCGTCAGCTCCTCCCACTAGCCCCCAGATCCACCCATACCTAATGAGCCACTCCTACTCACTACCTAACAATTTCCCCTTTACCAGCAGGGAGAAGCTTCCATCTGGATAAGATGCTGACGCCATGTAGCTACCTCTCTAGTGGGAATTATGGCCCCACTAATGAACCTCCTTATGAACCTTCTTCTCCTGCCTGTGATTATCTCCGCATGGTCCTCTGGGATGGCCAAGACATATGCTTTCAGGAACCCCCACAGAACAGAGGAACCCTGGGAACTCAGTGAGGTGAAGCTCACCTCAAACATGACTGGAAGATAGTAATATGCACAGGTGGCTGCACACAGCATTAAGACTAGGAGGAGAACCCCCATCCTCAACCCCTACACACCAACTTCCTGCCTCTGCAGGTTCTGCTCCTGCTTTCCTCTCTCAGAGCTGAGCGCGCCCAGGCCAGTGCCACGTCCAAACCAATAATTAAAAAAAAAACCCTTGGGGCTTCGCCAGAAAACAATTAGAGCAGAAAAAAATAAGAAATCCTTCCTTTTCCCGGTTGGCAACCTCGGGCCGGAGGCCGATGGCGTTGGAATCCGGAGGACGACGGGAATCAAGGCTGAGTGAGGTGCTCAGGGCCTAGTTCCACTGATTATTTTTATTTCCTTATTCCACTAAATATATTTCATTTTATTTATTTTTCCATTTGGTTCCCTAATTGGGTAATGAAGCGTAAAGGGCACAGCCGCAAGGCCTACCAGTTTACCAGCTAAAGTGACAAGACAGGAACCTCTGGAGTTCAACGTGGAGAATTCAGACCTTCATTTCCCTAAATCATGTCATTGATTTTTCTCCAAAAATATCCCTTTTTTGTGGGGCAGGTGGGCAGATAACCTTGTTGCATAGCTAAGTTGTGCAGTGTAGTGATGGAAAATCATGATGATCACTTCCTCGGGGTGTTTAGATGTGGCTTGCATTCCAGTATGTTCTTCTGTGATGCAGTATATCAATAGATTTAATATCTCAAAATAGGGGGAACTACATCAAAATATATCTAACTACTTATCTATGCTCTATTTAACTATCCCTCCACCACCCCCATCCTCCCATCAACCCACCCACACACCCATTCACCCATCCACCACCCACCTATCCACCCACCCACCGATTAAGCCAGGCAGCCACCCAGGCACTGACCCACCTACCCAAGAACATATCAATCCATCAACCACCCACCCATGCACATGCCTTCACATCCGAACATCCACCCAACCATCCACCCACCCAATCACACAACCAACTATCCATCCATCCATCCACCCACCCACCCATCCATCCAACCATTCAGCCACCCACCCATTCATCCACGCACCAATCTACCCACCCATGCATCCAACCATCCACCCACCCACCCATTCTTCCATCAGCCTGTCTCTCCATTTGCCAGTATGTCTCTCTCTATATCTATCTGTCTGGGAATCCATCTATCTATCCATCAATCTGTCCATTTATTTATCCATCCATCATCCCATATACCCACCCACCTAACCACTGAAATTTCCATCCATCCACCCACACACCCATCCAGCAAATCATCTATCCATCCACCTGCCCAGACACCCGCCTGTCTGTCCGTCCTTCCGTCCTCCATCCGTCCATCTGTCCGACTGTCTGTGTGTCTATGTATCCAGCTATCCCTATATCTCTCTACACTTCAATCTGTCCATCCTTCCACACACTCACCCAGCTGTCCACCCATCCATCCATCTATCAATCTATCTGTTTGTGTAGCTAGCTCTCTGTCTGTATATCTCTGTGTCTGTCTATCTAAACACCTAACACTCCCTTTATCTATCCATCAATCTATCCATCCCTTTACACATCCATCCATCCATATATTTATCTAGCTACCCATCTATCTATCTATCCATCCATCTATCCACCATAAACTCGACCTGCCATGTATCCATTCATCTATCTATCCATCTGTCTGGGTATCTCTCTCTGTTTGTCTATATAACCATTGATGACTCTATTAGTCTATCCTTCAAACTATTCATCCATGCATCCATCCACCTATTTGTCTATCTATCTATCTATCTATCTATCTATCTATCTATCTATCTATCTATCTATCAGTGTTTGTGTCTATTTGTCTATCTCTCTTTCTATCAATCTATCCCGCTACCAATCTATCCATCTATCTGTCCATCCATCTTTACATACATAGATACATCCATCCACCCACCCACTTATCCAACCATACACCTCATATCCATCCATCCTCCTACCTGCTAAACCATCCACCCACTCAACCACACACCCTTCAACACACCTACCTCCCTACAAGCATACCTACATTCCTTTCTATCTTCCTACATACCTACTTACCTAACTTCTTATGTAGTTATCCATCCATCCAACCATTCATCCATCTATCTGTTCATCCATCCAACCATCCATCTGTCTATCCAACAATCCATCCTCCCATCCATTCATGCATCCACCCATCCATCCATCCTTCCAATGATCCATCTATTCATCCACCCATCCATCCACACACCCATCCAAATATCCATCCAACCATCCACCCACCAATCCACACACCCACCCATCCACCCATCTTGTCCACCCACCCATCCACCCACTCACCATCTGTTGGGGTCCTCGGCCCCCAGCGCTTCTCCTGGCCAGTGGGAGAGGCGGGGAGCATACACCGCAGAACGTGGCCAAGATGAGGTAAAGAGTCGTGAAAACACCCGCTCCCAGCCCCCCTTAAGTTTAAGGCAGGAGACTTAGACGATTACGGGGAAAATGTCACGCAGTCCTCCGTTTTAATAAGGAAGAATCACATTTATATAGGCCGAATGGAGGCAGGAAGAGGAGGGGTGTAGAGTACCTAACTAGGCTCTATAATTGGCTGCCTGGGATTTCCGTCAGGTTCCAGACCCGGAAGGCAGGTGGGTCTAACAGGGCTGGGAAGGAGGTGGGCTAGCTAGAGACACCTCTTAAAGCTGCAAGGCATCTGGGGTGGGCATGCTCCACATCTCTCCCTTTTGTTTTTTATTAATAACAGAAGAGAGGTACCAGGATGGGTGTATGGGTGGAGGTTGTCTCTTCTGGAACTACTTACTGCTGAAAAGGGGCAAAGAAGTCAGGGGTCCCTGATTCATCATTTGGCCTCGTACCGTCAAGTTTGGTGGTAAAAATCCTCATCATTTCCACAAGAATGGTTACCAGGGCCAAAGGGTGTCATGGTCTCCTCTGGCTACCTCCTGCAGCTTGGAGTAGGTGTCCCTGGGTCTGGGGCCTTGAGGGTCCAAATCTGCGCTGAGCACAGCAGTGTAGTAAGAGGATGGCCTTGAACTGCAAGTTCCCAGTTGGCGACCTCAGTGAGGAATGTTATCCTGTTAAAAGAGACTTTTGAAGAGGTCAGGCAAAAGGCTGACAAGTTCACAGGACCAGTTAACATGGATGACATGGGAGAACACACCCTGGGCATAAACCAGAAAAGTTCCATTTGGAACACATACTTATGTACATATATACATACATACATACATGGATACAAAGATACATTGAAATTAGTTAGATACATAGATAGAAAGATAGATACATAAATAGGTAGGTAGATACATATGTAGATGGTTAGATAGTTAGATAGTTACATACAATGTGAGCTACATAGATAGGTAGATAATTACAGAAATAGATAGATAGTTAGATATTTACATGGATAAATAGGTAATTGGATAGATAGAGAGTTAGATAGTTGGATAGATAGTTAGCTAGATAGATATCTAGACAGATAGTTACATAGATAGAGCGTTACTTTGATACGTAGATACTTAGACAGATAGTTACGTACATAGATAGATACTTAGAAAGATATATAGTTAGATAGACAGCTAGTTATACAGATGGGTATATACATAAGTAGATAGATAGTTACATAGTTTGGTAGACAGATAATTAGTTAGATAATTACATAGCTTGATAGATACATAGATAGAAAAATAGACACATAGATACATTGAGTTAATTAGAAGCATAGTAGGAAGATACATATATAGATAGGTAGGTAGATAGGTAGATAGTTAGACAGATATACTAAGATACAAAGATAGTTACATAGATAGGTAGATAGCTCTATGAATAAATGGAGAGATAGATATTTACATAGATAGATAATTGTATAGACAGATAGTTATGCAATTCCTCCGTCAGCCACAGGATGGCAGTAGAGATCTCTGTTCCCAGAATCCCAAGATCCAGCAAGGAAGTTAAGCACAGAAAATCCCACAGGGAGAGGCTGTTAATGCGGCCCAGTGGTACAGGGATGGCCGCGCATGCATGAAGCCCTGAATTCGATTCCCCAGCCTGACATACACAGAAAATGAAGGGAGTGGCGCTGTGGCTCAAGTGGTAGAGTGCTAGCCTTGAACCGAAAGAAGCCAGGGACAGTGCTCAGGCCCTGAGTTCAAGCCCCAGGACTGGTAAACAGGAAAAAAAGAAAGGAAAAGCCCACACACCCATCCATTCATCCACCAATCCATCCATCATCCCACCCACCCATCCACCAATCCATCTATCCATGCATCCATCCATGCATCCATCCATCTATCCTTCCAATAAACCATTCATTCTTCCAACCATCCATTCATCCATCCATGCACACATCCATCTATCCAACCACCCACCCTTCCACCCATCCACCCACCCACCCACCTATCCACCCATCCATCAGGTTGGAAATTGTGCTGCCAACCTCACACATCACCCGGCTCCGGAATCAATGCCCAATGCATCCACCATAAAATCTGATTCCTGGAACCAGAAGGCAGATGTGATAAATGAACTGGAAACCACACTTCATTGTGTGTGTGATGTGACAGGACATACACACATCAATGCCAGCAGGCCCAACTTCCTCTTGGCCAGCCCACCATGACTCCTTCATAGACTCAGCCCTCAAGCCCGCCTTCCTGCTGGGCACCCCCACAGAACGTAGGAACTCCGGGAACTCAGTGGGGTGAAGCTCACATCAAACCTGACGGGCAGGTAGTAATTCGCGCTTCTGGCTGCGTACAGCATTAAGAAGAGGAGGAAACCCCCGTCCTCATCCCCTGCACCCCAACTTCCTGCCTCTGCAGCTGCTCCTCCTGCTTTCCTTTCCTGGAGCTGAGTACGCGCAGGCCAATGCCACGTCCACACCATTTATTTAAAAAAAAAACAACAACAACAACCCGTGGGGCTTCTCCAGAAAATAATTGGAGCATAAAAAATAAGAAATCCTTCCTTTTCCTGGTTGGCAAGGCTGGGCCAGAGGCCGATGGCATTGGAATACCGAGGACGAGGGGAATCCAGGCCAGGTGAGGTACTCAGAGCCAGTACTACTTATTATTTTTATTTCCTCATTTCACTAGATATATTTTATTTTATTTTTATTTCCACTTGGTTCCCTAATTGTGTAAGGAAGCGTAAAGGGCACAGCAGCAAGGCCTTCCAGTTTTCCAGCTGAAGTGACACCCTGGGAGCCTCCGGAGTTCAACTTGGAGAATTTAGACCTTCATTTCCCTGTGTCATGTCATTGAATTTTTCTCAAAAGAAATCCCCTTTTTTTGTAGGCTGGGAGGCAGATAACCTGGTTGCGTAGCTAAGTTGTGCAGTGTAGTGACCGAAAAACATGATGGTCAATTCCTGGGGGTGTTTAGAGGTGGCTTGCATTCTAGTATCTTCTGCTGTGATATAGGATATCAATAGATTTAATATCTCAAAATAGGGGGAACTATATCAATATTTATCTACTCACCTATCCTCTATTTAACTACCCACCCACCTACCCACCCATCCTCCCATCAACCAACTTACACACCCATCCACCCACCCACCTATTCACCCAACCACCCATCCACCCATTGAGCCACCCAGGCACCGACCCATCTACCCACCCACATATCAATCCCTCCACCCACCACGCATGCACACGCCCACCCATCCAGCCATTCACCCAACCATCCACCCATCCAAACACGCAAACAACTATCCATCCAACCATACATCCATACAACCACCCATCCACCCACACAACTACCCACCCAAATTTCCATCAATCCACCCACCCACCCGTCCAACCATCTATACAACCATCCACCCACCAACCCATCCACCAAACCACACATCCTCCCACCCACCCATTCTTCCAACTGCCTGTCTCTCCATTTGTCGTTCTGTCTGTCTGTCTCTCTGTCTGTCTATCAATCTATCTATCAATCCATCAATCTGTCTATCTATCCATCCACCCTCCCATATACTCACCCACCTACCCACCCAAATTTCCATCAATCCACCCACCCACCCGTCCAACCAACTATACAACCATCCACCCACCAACCCATCCACCAAACCACACATCCTCCCACCCACCCATTCTTCCAACTGCCCGTCTCTCCATTTGTTGGTCTGTCTGTCTCTCTCTCTATCTGTCTGTCTATCCATTTATCTATCAATCCATCAATCTGTCTATCTATCCATCCACCCTCCCATATACCCACCCACCTACCCACCCAAATTTGCATCAATCCACACACCCACCCATCCACCAACTCATCTATCCGTCCACCTGCCCAAACACACGTGTCTGTCAGTCCTTCCGTTCTCTGTCTGTCCGTCTCTCTATCTGGGTGTCTGGGTGTCTATGTATCCATATATCCCCATATTTCTCTTCACTTCAATCTGTCCATCCTTCCACACACCCACCCAGCTATCCACCCATCCATCCATCAATCTATCTGTTTGTATAGCTAGTTGTCTGTTTGTCTATCTCTGTGTCTGACTATCTGACTACATAACACTGTATTTATCCATCAATCTATACATCCCTTCACACATACATCCATCAGTCCACTTATCTAACTATCTATACATCTATCTATCTATCCATCATTCTATCCACCATCCACTCGACCTCACTTCAATCAATCTGTCTGTGTATCTCCCTCTGTTTGTCTATCTATCCATCGATCACTCTATTTGTCTGTCCCTCAAACTATTCATCCATGCATCCATCTACCCATCTATCCATCTATTTATCTATTCATCTATCTCTCTATCTCTCTATCTATCTTTCCATCTCTGTGTTTGTGTCTCTTTGTCTATCTCTCTTTCTATCAATCTATCCTGCTATTGATCTATCCATCCACCGGTCCATCCATCTTTACATGAATAGATACGTCCATCCACCCACCTACTTATCCAACCATCCTTCCAATTACCGATCCATCCAAACATCCATAACTCCACCCATCCACCACACATGCATCCACGAATCCTTCCATCCATCTGTCCATCCATCTACCCAACAATCCATGCATCCAACCATTGAACCATCCACACATCCTTCCATCCATCCACCCATCCATCCACCTTTCCAACCATCTAACCAGCCACCCACCCTCACATCCATCCTTCCTCCTACCTGCTACCCATCCACCCACTCAACCATATGCCCTTCAACCCACCTACCTCCCTACATTCCTTTCTATCTTCCTAGCTACCCACTTAACTACATTCCTACCTAGCTATCCACCCATCCACCCATTCATCCATCCATCAAAACATCCATCTGTCCATCGAACAAGCCATCCTCCCATCCATCCATCCATCCACCCACCCATCCATCCATCTTTCCAATAAACCATCCATTCATCTGCTCATCAATCCACCCACCCATCCATACATCCACCCATCCCATCTACCCACTCATCTGTCCACACAACCATCCACCAAATCACCCATCCACCCATCCACCCAAAAACCCACCCATCCACCTATCAACCCACCCATAAACTTATCCACCCACATATCCATTCACCGACCCACCCATCCACCCCGCTACCCACCCATCCTTGATGCACTCATCCCATCAACCCACTCACCGATCCACCCATCCACCCATCCCATTCACCCACACCCAACTATCCACCAACCCACAAACCCACTCATGCACCCACCAACCCACCCATCCATTTATCCACCCACTCATCCATTCACCCACCCATCCATCCACCCCCACACCCTCCACCCACCCATGCACCCACCCACCCTCCCACCCAAACACCCACACACCCATCCAACCACTCATCCATTCACACACCCATCCATCCACCCACCCACCCACGTATCCACCCACCCATCCTCCCAGCCATCCACCCACCCACCCATCCACCCATCCAGCCACCCATCCACCCATTCATCAGGATGGAAAATGAATTCCCATCCTCACACGTCACCTGGCTCCAGAGTCAATTCCCAGTGCTTCCACCATAAAATCAGATTTCTGGAACTGGATGGTGGATGTGATCAATGAACTGGAAATCACACTTCATTAGGTATGTGATGTGACAGGAAAAACACACTTCAATGCCAACAGGCCCAACTTCCTCTTGGCCAGCCCGCGATGACTCCTTCCATGCCAGGTCCTGTGCAAGGTACTGCCCACATCCCGGGAGATAAAACTTGTGGATGCCATCAAAGACCTTCACCACCCCAGGGAAACAGAAGCCATGGGGAGAATGCAGTTTCTCGGACTGGGCCTGGTGCTCATGCTCAGCTGGGCAGGCTGGGTTTCATCTGCCACGGTGGAGCCCATGAAGGTACCAGGGTGGAAGGGACTCCGGGTGGGTCACCATTTCATTGAAGAAGGAGCATTTCTGGGTGGGTCTCCACTCTATTGAAGAAGGAGCGTTTCCGGGTGGGTGGCCATTCTGATGAGGGTGGAGGATTTGAAGGATGATTCCCACCTGGGTCTCCATTGCTGACATCTCCTCACTTCTGCGGATTCCTTTCTCTGATTTTCTGCATGTTTCTAGAACTTTACTAACTGATTCGAATGCATCCTGCCATCCAAAAGGCCTTTAGAGTTGGAATCAGAGCCATCCTCTTAGGGAAGAAGGGGATGCGGTCCTGTTGAGCACACCTTGGGTGGGAGACAGGTGACGTGCAGGGCGCCATCTTCCTCACCCTTCCGTGTCCATCCCCTGTGTCCCCCATTCCCCGTTTTCCCCCTTGCAGACTGCTGGCCTCTGGTACCACATCTTCACAGCCAGCAACAAACTGGAGGACCTGAGGGACCATGATTACCTGCGACTCTACTCGCCCTCCTTTGATTGTTCTGGTCCCAATTGCAATGCCATATCGCTGGAGTTCCAGTACAGGTAATGGCATGTGGTTCCCAGGGGGGAAAGGGATGGAGGCCTCCATTACTCAGTGGTGGCCTGGGCCTTGAATTGCATTGGCTGGGTGTGGGACTTCCTGCCTGTAGGGATTCATGCATGCCCAATACCTGGGGGTGGGACTTCCCTTCCTGTAGCATCTCAGGCCCACCCATCACCTGTGAATGGGACTTCTCTTCCTGTAGTAACTGATGTTCGCCCATCCTCTGGGGGCAAAACTTCCTTCTTATAGGGATTCAAGCACGTCTATCACCTATTGGTGGGACTTCCCTTCCACTAGGAACTGAGGCACGCCCATCCCCTGGGGGCGGGAGTTCCATTCCAGTATGATCTCAGGCACGTCCATCACCTAGGGGTGGGACTTCCCTTCTTCTAGGATCTGAGGCATGTCCATCATCTAGGGGCGGGACTTAACTTTGGGAAGTCAGGTATGTCTGTCACCATGAAATGATGTGGGGAAGTGAATTTCTTTTCCCGGAGTTTACAACACAATGACAAGGTGGCTCTCAATAAACCCGCCCCAACCCTCACCCTCATAGTTTTGGACACAGGGGCACAGGCTGAGCTGACCACCATTGGCTTTCTTTGCTCTCTCCTCCATCAGCTACCTGGGGTGCTGTCGCCGCCTTTCTACGGTGATGGAAAAGCAACGCGGGGGCCTCTACCAGATGGAGAGTGAGTCCCCCAGTGTAGCCCCGGGCCATCTATTCCCTCACGAACCTCAGAGGCACTGAGACCCGCATAGGTCAGCTGGAGGGAGGGAGGGCAAAGGAAGCTCCAGGGCCCGGGCACTTCACTGACAGGTTCAGAGATCTATAGGCCAAGGGCCTGGCCCTGCAGCTAAGGATTTCGGAATGCCACGGAAACTTCCCCCATCTTCCCTGCAAATGGTTGCGGTGGCTCTCTTCCTCTTCAGTTCCACCAGAGAACATTCTAGAAATTCTCTATGTGGGCAACAGCATGATGCTCCTGGGCTCTGAATACCGAATCTTGAGCAACGAACCCTATGCCATCCTGGCGCTGGGTAGGTAATGTTCCCCCCCTCCCACCCCCTCCCCAAAAGCTCCTGGTTGGATCAACTGCAATTCGATGGAGTCTAACTGGCGTCTGTTCCCCTGTCTTCTTCTGGATTCTTAGGCCGAGAGCGCATGCTGAGTGAGGCAGACATGGAGAAGTTCCGGAAGGTTCTCAAGCAGAAGGGAATCATGGCGGAACCCGTGCGCTTCACTGGCGATGGTAAGGTCCCCCTGGGATGCAAACCTCGCACACCATGGAACCATAGGCCCTGGGAGCTTCCATTCTTAGTCTCTCATGGGTCCTGTAGTGGTACATGTGGCTCAGACTCAGTTTCCCTTTCCCTTTCACTCCTACAGATGTCTGCATAGATGGTGACAAGAGTAAGGAATAAATACATACAATGTCCAGGAAATGATCTGTCTAGGGTGACTCAATGGTTTTCGGCATCGGAGTGGAAGGAGGTCAAGCCTGATGCTGGTTCCCCCGTCCCCATTAGGCATCCTACCCCCCCGTGGCTCCCTCATGTGCTCATTTCTAACTCCACCCAGGACTGAAAGACCCAAGAAGTTCACCCCCACTTGCTCATCCTACAGGAAAAAGAATCAACATGAAAAGGAAATTGTCTCCCCCCTGAGATTGGTATTTTCTTATTTCTCGTTGACCTGGGCACCCTTTCTCACTCCCCAATCCTGCTGCAGTCTATGTCCTGGACCTATTTACACCAATGATTAAATAAAATGATTCGTGTGCACAATGACATGCGTCTTCCACAGAATATTCCACACATACAACGCAGAGAAATATCAACATAGGGATATTGTGTAATTTGGATACAGGGTGTAACTGGCGCCATCTTATCATCATGCTATATGTAGTAAAGTACCGTCCCCAGGGGATGGGTCTGTCTGAGTTCCCAGAGCAAGGGAGGTGGGACCCAGGTGATGAATATGCCTAAATTCTTAGAAATGACCCCAGGTGATGGGCAGGCCTGAGTACATAGAGGACAGGAAGTCCCACCCTCAGGTGATGAATGTGCCTGAGTTTGTAGAGAAAGGGAAGTTCTGCCCTCAGCTGATGAGAATTCCTGGAATGGAAAAGGAAGGGAAGTCCTGACCCCAAGTTATAGGGATTCCTGAGTTCCTATAGGAAGGGAAGTCCCACCCCCAGATGATGACTGTGCCTGAATTCTTAGAGGAAAGGAAGTCCCACCTCCAGGTGATGGACATGCTTGAGTTCATAGAGGAAGGGACGTCCTGCCCTCAGGTGATGGGCGTGCCTGAGTTTCTAGAAAAAGGGACGTTAGGTCCTCAGCTGATGAGTATTCCTGAATTGGAAAAGGAAGAAAAGTTCCACCCACAAGTGATGGGCATGCCTGAGTTTCTACAGGAAGGGAGGTCCCGCCCCCAATTTTTGAACGTACCTGAGGTACTAGAGGCAGGAAGTCCCATGCCCAGGTGATGGACATGCCTAAATTCCTAGTAGTAAGTCCCACCCCCAGGTGATGGACAGACCTAAGTCCCTACAGGAAGGTAAATCCCACCCTCTCAACCATGAAGGACGTGCCTGAGTTCCTTAAGAAGGGCAGTCCTGCCCTCCAGTGATGGGTATGGGTGAATTACTACAGACCAGAAGCCCCACCTCCACGAGATATTTTAGGTCTCTGTGTGGTGTGCAGAAGGACTGTATTGGCCTCAGTGGATCACACAAAGCCTGCATTGACCACAGTGTGGTGTGCAAGGCCAGGGTCCCATCTTGTTCCTCAGGCTTCCACCTCTCTGTCTGTCTGTCTGTCTGTCTCTCTCTCCAAGTCAGCATTGGGCGTAGCTGGTATGAGGGGTGGGATTAATGTCTGCCTACCTAGGCCACTCGGGGATTCGACCGCCTAATTGCATCACATGAAGCACCCGTTAGTCCACAGTTTTCAGGTCTCAACCATGGGGCCTGGGTCCCAGGACGTCAGGGGCCACAGGTTCGAGTCCACTAATCCCTGAGAATAAGACGCCGTGCCGAAAACTCGAGTTTGTGCTTTCCTTCCTTCCCCGTCCCTCCTTCCTTCCCTCCTTCTTTCCTTCCCTCCTTCCTTCCTTGCTGTCTTTCCTCATTCCTTCCCTCCCTGCTTTCTCCTTCCTTCCTTCCTTCTATCATTCCTCCCCACTGTCCTTCCTTCCCTCCCCCACTGTTTCTTCCTACCTCCTTTCTTCCTTCCCTACTTCCTTTTTGTACCTTCTTCCCTTCCTTTCTCCTTCCTTCCCTCCTCTCTTCCCTCCTCCTGTCCTCATCTTTCCTTACTTCCCTCCTTCTATCCTTCCCTGCATCCTTCCTTCCCGGCTGTCTTTCTTCATTCCTCTCCTTCCTTCTCTCCCTTTTTCTTTACCTCTTCCTCTGAACCTTCTTTTCTTCCTTCCCTCCCTCTATCTCTTCTTCCTTTCTTTCATAACACCTTCCTTCTTTCCTCCCCATTTTCCCCTCCTTCCTTCCCTTTTTTCTTCCATCCTTTTTTCTTTCCTCCATCCCTCCCTCCCTTCCTCCTTCCTTCCTTCCTTAATGCTTACATCCTCCCTGCCTTCCCTCTTCTTTTCTTCCTTCACATCTTCCTTCCTCTCCTCCTCTCCCTCCCTCCCTCCTTGCTTCCTTCCCTCCTTATTTCCTTCCTTCCTTTCCTTCCTTTTTTCTCTCTCCTTTCCTCCCACACTCCTTTCCTCTCCCCCTTACTCCTTCCTTTCTTCCCTCCATCCTTTCCTTCCCTCACTTTTCCTCCCCTCCTTCCTTCCCTTCCTTCTCTTTCTCCTTCCCTCACTCACTCTTTCCATCCACCCATCCCTCCTTCCCTTCCTCCTCCCTACTACCGGCTTTTGCTGCCTACCCTTCCTCCGTCCCTGTCTTCCTCTCTCCTTCCATCCTTTTACTCCCTTCTTCCTTCCTTCCCTCCTGTCTTCCATCCCTCCTTCTTCTCCTTTCTTCCCTCCCTCCATCTTTCCCAATTCCACTGCTCCTTCTTTCCTTCCTTCCTACCCTCGCTCCTTATTTCCTTCCTTCTCTCTTCCCTCATTCCTCCCTTTATCCTTTCCTCCATCACTCCCTTCCTTCCTTCCCTCCCTGCTCCTCTCCTTCGCTCCTTCCTTCATTCCACCCTTCCCTCCTTCCTTCAGTCCTTCCTTCCTTTCTCACCTTCCTTCCATTTTTCAATCCCTCCTTCCTTCCCTGACTTCCTTTCCTGCTTCCGACCCTTCCTACCTTCTTCCTTCCATGCTTCCCCTTTCCCCCTTCCCCTCTTTCCTTCTTTTCCTTCTTTGCCTCTCTCTCTCCCTCCCTACCTCCCTCACTCCCTCCTTCTGTGCGTCCTTTCTTCCTTTCTTTCCTTCTTCACTCATTCCTTCTTTGCTTCCCTCTTCCCTTCTCTCATTCTCTCACTCCTTTTTTCCTTCCCTCCTTCCTTTCTTCTAAGCTTCCCTTCCTCCCCCTTTCCTCCTTCCTGCCCTTGTTTCGCCCGTGCTTCCCTTCCTTTCCTCCCTTCCTTCTTCCTTCCTTCCCTATTCCTTCCTTTCCTCCCATCTGTCCTTTCTTCCTTCCTCCCTCCCTTCCTTCCTTCTTTCCCTCCCTCCTCCCTTCCATTCTTGCCCCTTTCCTCATTCCCTCCTTCCTTTCTTCCTTCCCTCCCTCCTTCTTCCCATCCTTGCCCTTTTCCTCCCTCCTTCCCACCTTCCTTCCTTCTTTTGCTTTCCAGTTTTCATCCCTCATTCCCTCTCTACTTCCTTCCAACTTTCCCTCCTCCCTCCTACCTTCCCTACCTCCCTGGCCTTCCTTTCTTCCTTGTTTCCTTCCTTCAAGCCTTCTCTCCCTCCTTCCTTGCCTCCTTCCATCCTTCCCTCTCAACACAATCAGGAAATTTTATTTTTATACAATGCATCCTGGATGTATCTGTATCATATATAATTGGTGGATGAATATACAGTAGATAAATATATATTATTCACATGTATCCTATATGTATGTAGTGTATGTGTTTTATATATTATGAAAATATATGTAAATTAGTAAATATATCCTATGAATATATTATAATAAAAATGTGTATTTATATGTGCATTTTTATATGCAACTCACCTCGTCCGTCTCACTGTTCTCCTCCCTCCTCTCATGTGTCTCTACCCACTTGGTGTCTTCTCTGAAACCCAGGTGATGGGTGTGCCTAGGTTCCTAGAGGAAGGGAAGTACCGCCCCCAGGTGATGGGCATGACTGAATTCCTAGAAGGAGGGAGGTCCCGCCTCCAGGTGATGGGCATGCCTGTGTTTCTACAGAAAGGGAACTCGCATCTCCAGGTGATGGGCATGCCTGAGTTCTTAGAAGAAGGGAAATCCCATCCCTTGGTGATGAGCAGAGGCTTGCATCTGCCAGAGTGGAGTATGCAAAAGGATTGTTTTGGGCTTCAGTGGAGTACACAATGTTCTGATTGGACTCATTCGGGCGTACAAATGCCTGTATTGGTGTCAGTGGAGTGTGCAAGGCTGCTACCCTTATTAGGTGGGTGGGTGCAAGGCCAGCCCTTGATCTCAATAGGGCATGCAAAGGGACTGTATTTGGAGTCAGTGGGCTATGCAAGACCTGTAGTGCCCTCAGTTGGTTGTGCAAAAGCTTGTATTGCTGTCTGAGGGTGCAAGTCCTGTATTCATCTCAGTGGGGCCATCCATGACTGTATTAGCCACACTGCTGTGTACAATTTCCTGCATTGGCTTCAGTGGAGTGTCCAAGGCATTCATAGGCCTTAGTGGGGTATGCAAAGTCCCAAATTTGTTTTCGGTAGAATATGCAAGGAACTCATTGATCTCAGTGGGGTGTTCAAAGACTTGTATTGCTCTGACTAGAGTTTGTAAGGTCTGCATTGACTTTACTGCAGTATGCAAGGCCAGCATTATCCTCAGCAAGACCTGTAAGGCTTTAGCGGCTCAGTGGGGTGTGCAAACTCTTCACTTTCCCTGAGTGGGGGTATACAAGGCCTGGATTTCCCTCAAAAGACTTTATTGGACTCAGTGGCTGTGCAAAGACCTGTGCTAGCGTCAGTGGGGAGAGCAAGGTTGCTACTGGGCTCAACTCAGAGGGGAGTCACAATGTCTGCATGAGACCTCAGTGGGGTGTGCAAAGGACCACAGTGAGCATCAGTGATCTATGCAAGGTATGTGTTGTTCTCAAAGGGGTGTTCACAGGCCTGCATTAGCATCAGTGAGGGAATGAAAAGTTCTCTATTGCCCTCAGTGGAGAGCACAATCCCCGTATTCCCGTCAAACGGGTGTGCACATGGAGTGTGTTTGACCTCGGTGGAGAATGCATGGCCTGCATTGAAGTCAGTGTGGTGTGCAAGACCTGCATTGGCGTCAGTGGAGTGTGCAAGGCTACTTATGGCCTCAGAGGGGGATGGGCAAAGGCTGTTTGCATCAGTGGGGTGTGCAACGGGTGTGTGTTTGTGCTCGGTGGGCTATGCAAGTTGCATATCCAGTTCAGTGGAGTGTGTAAGGCCTGAATCAGTGTCATTGTGTCACACAAAGGCTACATTGGCCTCCGTGGGGTGTGCAAATATCAATATTGCTCTCACGGGAGTATTTAGGGCCTGTATTGGACTCATTGGCACCTTCAGGTATCGCATCAGATTCAATAGGGTGTGCAATCGCCTGTATTGCCCTCAGGGTTGCATTCAACCCCTGTGCTTTCTCTGGACGAATATGGAAGGACCGCATTGCTCTCAGTAGGATGTGAAAAGGTTTGTATTGCCCTCACTGGCGTGTGTAAGTTCCATATGGCCCTCAATGTAACATTCAAGGGCTGCATTGTCCCCTGTGGGTCCCGCAAGGCATCTGTCAGCCTCAGTGTGGCATGCAAGCCTGTATTTCCTCAGTGGGGCATGCAAGGCAAGTGTTTCCTCAGTGGGATTTGGAAAGGCCTGTTTTGCCCTCATTAGGGCGGTCAAAGCCTGTATTGGCCTTGGCAGGGTGAGCAAAAAGACAGTATTTGGGTTCAGTGGAGAATGCAAGGCCTGTATTGGAATTAGTGAGTTGTGCAAGACATGTATTGGTGTCAGTTGAGCGTTCAAGGCTGCTACAGCCCTCAGAAACGTGCATGGAAGGCCTGCGTTTGACCAAAATCGGATGTGCAAAAACAATTTGCTAGATGTCAGTGGACTATGCAAAGCAGGTGTCAGCCTCAGTGGGATATGTGAATGCCGGTATTGGCTTCAGTGTGTGTGTGTGAAGGCCTGCATCTGCCTCAGTGGGGGTGTGCAAACAAGTGTATTGGCTTCAGTCGAGTGTTCAGAGACTTTGTTGGCTTCATGGAACACAGAGGTCTTTCCTTCACTGCTTCCCTTCTTCCTTCGCCCATCCCTCCTTCCTTGCTTCCTTCATCACTTCTTTATCTCCTTTCTTCTATCCTTCTCTCTGTTGTTCCTTCCTTCTTTCCTTCCTTCCAAACTTCCCTCCTTACTTCATTCCCTCCTTCCTGTCTTCCCTCCATCCTTCATTCTTTCTGTCCCACCTTCATTCCTGACTTCCTTCCCTTCTTCCTCCTACCCTCATTTGTTCCCTCCTTATATCCTTCCCTTTCTCCCTTTTTCGTACCCTGCTTTTCCCTCCTTCCTTACTTCCCTCATTCCTTGCATCTATTCTTCCTTCCTACCTTCTCTCCACCATCCATCCTTCCTTCCCCCACACTTCCTTCCCTCCATTCTTTCCTCCCTTGTTTGCTTTGCTCCTTCCCTCCTTTCTTCCTTCCCTCCTTCCAACATTCTTTCCTCCCTTGCCCCCTTCCTTCCTTCCTTTTTCCTTAACTTCTTCCTTCCCTCATTCCTTCCATCCGTTCTTCCTTTCTTCCTTTTCTCCTTCCATCCCTCCTTCCTTCCTCCACACATCCTTCCCTCCTTTCCTCTTCCTTCCCTCCTTCCAACTTTCTTTCCCTGCTTCTACTAGTATTTCCATCCTTCCCTTACTCCCTCCTTCCTTCTTTTCGTCCTTCCCTTCTTGATTCCCTCCTTACTTTCTTCCTTTCTTCCTTCCTTCTGTCCTCACTTCCTTCTCTTTCTTATATCTGTCCCTCCTTTCTTCCTTCCCTTTGCTTCCATTCCACCTTCCCGCCTTCCTTCCTTTGTTCCATTCTTCCTTCCTTCCATCCCACCTTCCCTCCTTTTTTCCTCCATCCCTCCTTCCTTTCCTCCTTCCATCCTTCCCTCTCTCCTTACTTCCTTCCCTCCTTTTTCCCTCATTCCTTCCTTCTCTCATTCCTTCCATCCATCCTTCCTTCCCACATTGCGTCCTTCGTTCCTTCCCACCTTCCCTTTCCCCCATTACTTCCTTCCCTCCTTCTTTTCTTCACATTTTTCTTCCATTATTCATTTCCTCCCTTCTTCCCTCCCCCTTTTTCCCTCCTCCCCACTTTCTTTAACTCCTTCATTCCATCCTTCCCTCCCTCCCTCCTTCTTTCCTTCTTTTCCTCCTTCCTTCCCTCCTGCCTTCTTTCCTTTCTTGTTTTCCTCCTTACTTCCTCCGTTCCTTCCTTCTCTATTCTTCCTTCCATCCTTCCTTCCTTCCCGCCATCCATCCCTCTTCCTTCCTTCCCTCCCTCCTTCCCTACTTCGTTCCCTCCTTCTTTCCCACCTTTGCTCCGGCATTCTTTCCCTTCTTTCTTCCTCCCCCCCCCCTTGTCAAACTGCTTCCAACATTTCTTCACTACTTTCTTCTTTCCCTCCTTCCTTCCCTCTCTCCCACTTTCCTTCCTTTCTTCCTTCCTTCCCTCATTTTTTCCATTCTTCATTCCTTCCCTTCTTCCTTTCTTCATTCCTTCCCTGTTTCCTTTCCACATTCACTCCTTCATTCTTTTCCTCCTACCTTCATTCCAGCCTTCCTTAGGTCCTTCACCAATTCATCTCCTCCCTCCTTTCTCTTTCCCTCCCTCCCTTCCTACTCCATGTTTTTTCTTACCTTCCTCCTCCGTCCCCTCTTTTCTAACTCCTTCTGTTCTTCGTCATTTCTTCCCTTTCTTCCTTCCCTCCTTTCTTAATATCCTCTCTTCTCCTTCCTTGCTTTCCTCTTGCACTTCTTCCTTCCCTCCCTTTCTTCTTTGCTTCCTTCCCTCCTCCCCTTCTTTATTTCTTCCCTCCTCACTTCTTTTCCTCCCTTCCTTCCATCCTTACTTTCTTCCTTCCTTCCCTCCCAACTTAATTCCACCATCCTTTCTTCTTCATTTCTTTTCTTTCTTCACACCTTCGCTCCTTCCCTCGTCCCATCCCAACTTCCTCCATCCATCCTCCCTTCTCTCCTTCCTTCCATTTTTCCTCCCTCTTTCCTTCCCTCTCCTTCCCTGCTTTCCTCTTGTCTTCCTACCATTTGTCTTCGATTTCTTCTATTCTTGCTTTCTTCCTTCCCTCCCTACTTTCTTCCCATCCTTCTTCCTTCCTTCCTTCCTTCTGTCCTCCCTTCCCTCCTTCCTTGAAGCCATTCCTCCTTCCCTTCTCTCCCTAATTTATTCCTTCCCTCCTTCTCCCTTCCCTTCCTCCTTTCTTCTCACCTTCCACCCCTAATTCCATACTCCCCTCCTCCCTTCCCTAGTTCCTTGCCAGAACACGGTTGAAGCAAAAACCCAATTCGTTCTCCATTTTCCCGTTTGGCAAGGCCGGGCCGGAGTTCAATGGTACATTTCTACCATTTTATTTATGTATAAAATAATAATTCCGTATCATCTGGGGGGATTCCTCAGAACAATGATAGCAACAAAAAAATAAGAAATACCTCATTTTCCTGGTTGGCCAGGATTGGCCAGATAAAAATGGCCTCTTAATGAGGTGGAAGGCAAGAATCCAGGCTAGAAGACCTGCCTAGCGCCCAATAATATTTATTTTATTCCATTTATGTAATTTTGTTTTACTATTCCACTTGATCTTCTTCATTTATTTTTCCACTCTGTTGCCCAATGGGGTAACATAGCCTAAAGGGCACAGCAGGAAGGTCTTTCAGAATTTTCCAACTAAATTGACAGGCCGTGATCCGGAGGACCTCAGGCTGGAGAATTCACTCCTTCATTTCCTATTTCATAGCATTATTTAATTCTCTTAAAAAAATCCCCCTTTTTGTGGGTTGGCCAGACAGAGAACCTCATTCCATAGCCGGGTGGTGCAGTGTAGTGATGGAAAATCATGATGGTCACTTTCTGGGTGGGGGTGTTTAAAGGCATCTTGTATTCCAGTCAGTTCTTCTGTGATGTAGGATATCAATAGATTTAATGTATCTCAAAATAGAGGGAAATATAACATATTGGTGTATCTCTCTGCCTGTCCACCTTTCTAGCTATTGTCTATTTATCTCTCCCTCTCTCATCCATCAGTCCATCTGTCCTTCCACCCATGTATCATTTATGCATCTACCTATACCTATATAGATATACCTTTCCATCCTAACATCCATCAATCCACCCACCCATCCATTCACCTATACTCCCACCCATGCATCCATCCATCCACCCAGCCAAGTATCCGTCCACACATCCATCCATCTCTCTGTCAGTCTGTCCATCTGTACGTCTGTCCATCCAACCTCCTAACAATCCAGACCTCCAAACATGTATCCATCTAACCACCCATCTACCCATTTGTCCACCTACCCATCCAGCCATCCATCCACACATCCAACCATCTGTCTGTCCATCAGTACTTCAAACCATCCATCTTTCCATCCATTCACCATCCAACCGTCTATCCATCCTACTTTCCATCCGCACATCCACCCAACAACCCACCTATCCATTCATACATGCATCCATCCTCCCATTGGTCCACGCACCTTTACTCCTCCCTTGCTTCCTTCCTACCATCCATCCATCCTTTCTTTCTTTCACCCATTCACTCAACCATCCATCCACCCACACACCCACCCATCCATCCAGCTAGCCACCGAACTATCCTTCCATGTACCCACCAATCCACGCATCTGTCAGTACATCCATCTGTCCATCTGTCCATCCACGCATCCACCCATCCATTATCTATCTATCTATCTATCTATCTATCTATCTATCTATCTATCTATCTACATATCTGTGCTTATGTCGGTCTGTGGGTGTTTGTTTGTCTGGCTGGCTGCCTGGCTTTCTCTCTCTCTCTCTCTCTCTCTCTCTCTCTCTCTCTCTCTCTCTCTCTCTCTCTCTCTCTCTCTTTCTCTCCAAGTAGCCTTCTATCCATCATCCCACCCACCCATCCATCCATCTATCCATTCATCCACTCTCCCATCCATTCACCCACCATACATCCATTCACCCACTCATCACCGGGCCCCAGAATGAATGCCCAGTGCATCCACTGTAAAATCAGATTCCTAGAACCGGATGGCGGGTGTGATCAATCAACTGGAAATCACACTTCATTGTGTATGTGATGTGACAGGACATACAGAAATCATTGCCATCAGGCCCAACTTCCACTTGGCCATCCCTCCATGACGTCTTCAAGACTCACAAGCCCGCCTTCCTGCCAGGCACCCCTACAGGACGGGGGAACCACGGGAACTCAGTGAGGTGAAGTTTATCTCAAACCTGACCGGCAGGTAGTAATTCTCGCTGGTGGCAGCGTACAGCAGGAGAAGAAGAACCCCCATCTGCAGCCCCTGCACCCCAACTATTCGCTGCTGCTGCTGCTGCTCCTGCTTTCCTCTTGGAGTTGAGTGCACACAGGCCAATGCCAGGTCCACACCATTTCCTAAAAAAAACCCAAAAACCTGTGGGGCTTCAACAGAAAATAGTTGCAGTACAAAAAATATGAAATCCTTCCTTTTCCTGGATAGCGAGGTTGGGCCGGATGCCGATGGCATTGGAATTCAGAGGACGACGAAAATCCAGGCCGGGTGAGGTGCTCAGCGCCCAGTTCTACTTATTATATTTATGCCCTGATTCCACTGGGTATATTTCATTTTATTTGTTTTACCACTTGGTTTCCCAATTGGGCAACGAAGCATAAAGGGCACAGCAGCAAGGCCTTCCATAATTTTCCAGCTGAAGTGACAGGCTGGGAGCCCTCGGGGCATCAGCTTGAAGAATTCACTCCTTCATTTCCCTAAGTCATCGCATTGATTTTTCTCGAAAGGATTCAATGCTTTTATGGGTCAGAGGGCAGAGAATCTTGTTGCGTAGCCAGGATGTGCAGTGCAGTGATGGAAAATCATGATGGTAACTTCTTGGGGGTGTTCAGAGGTGGCTTGCATTCCAGTATGTTGTTCTGTGATTTAGGATATCAATACATTGAATATATCTCAAAATAGAGGGAAATGTATCATTATCTATCTATCTACTTATCTATCCTCTATTTAACTATACTCCCACCCACCCATCCATCAACCCAACCCCTCATCTGCCCACACACTCAAACATCCACTTATCCATACCTCCACCCATCCACCCATCCACGCAATCACTCATCTTTCCATCCACCCAACCACCAACGCATCCATCCAACCATCCAACCACCCACCCATCCATCCATCCACACAAAAACCATGTATCCATCCACCCACACAGCTAGCCATCCACCCAACCATCCACATATCCACCCATCCACCCTCCCACCCATCCATCCAACCACCAACGCATCTATCCAACCATCCAACCACCCATTCATACATCCACCCATCCACCCACCCATCCACCCCTCCACGCAACCAACCTTCCATCTATCGAACCAGCCATCCACCCACCCACACACCCATTCACCCACGCATCCAACAAACCACACACCCATCCACCCTTCACTCACCCATCCATCCATCCACCCATCCATCCACTCATCCACCAACTCTATCGTTCCACCCACCGATGCACCCACTTGTCTTTCCGTCCTTCCGTCCTCTATCCATCTATCTGTTCATGTCTCTATCTGGGTGTCTTGTGCCTATTTATCCATCTACCCCTCTATCTATACATCAATCTGGCCATCCTTCCACCCAACCACCCAGCAATTCACCCATCCGTCCATCTATCGATCTATTTGTCAAATTATCTATCTATCTCTCTATCTGTCTATCTAACCACCTAACACTCTTTTTCTATCCATCAGTTGATACACCCCACTACACATCCGTCCATCCATCTATTTATATACCTATCTATCTATCCATCAATCTATCCCCCACCCACCCAATCTCATATCTATCCATTTATCTATCTAGCATCAGTTTGTCCAAATGACTATCTGTCTATCTCTCTCTTTTTGTCTTTCTATCCCAACCTCACTGTATTCCTTTAGCCCTGAAACTATCCATCCATGCATCCATCCACCCATCCTTTCAATGAACAATCCATTCATCCTCCTATTCACCCATCCTTTCATCCATCCATTCTCCCACCTACCGATCCACCCAGACATCCACCCATCTACCTACCCATCCATCCACCCATTCACCTAGCCATCCACCTATGCACCCATCCATAAGGTTGGAAAGTGAGCTTCCATCTTCACACATCACCCAGCCTTGGAATCAATGCCCAGTGCATCTACCGTAAAATCAGATTCCTGGAACTGGATGGCGGATGGGATCAATGAACTGTAAAAGATGCTTCATTGCACTTCTGATGTGACAGGACATACACACATCAATATCAGCAGGCCGAACTTCCTCTTGGCCAGCCTGCCATGACTCCTTCCCCACCAGGCCCTGCCCACGGACTGGGAAATAAAACTTGGGGATGCCATCGCAGACCTACACCTCCCCAAGGAAAGAGAAGCCATGGGGCAAATGCAGATTCTGGGGCCGGGCCTGGTGCTCATGTTCGGATGGGCCTCCTCTGTCACGGTGGACCCCACAAAGGTACCAGGGTAGATGAGACTCCGGGTGGGTCGCCAATTCATTGAAGAAGGAGCATTTGTGGGTGGGTCCCCACTGAATTGAGGAAGGAGCATTTCCGGGTGGGTCGCCATTCTTTTGAGGATGGAGGATTTGTAGGATTCCCAGCTGGAGCTCCATTGCTATCATCTTCTCACTCCTGGGGTTTCTTTCTCTGATTTTATGCATGATTCCAGAACTTTCCTTCCAGGTCAGAATGCATCCTCCCATTCAACAGGGCTTTAGAGTTGGGATGAAAGCCATTCTCTTTGGGAACAAGGGGGATGTGACCCTCTTGAGCCCATCTTGTGCAGGAGGCGGGTGAGGAGCAGGTCATCACCTGACCACATCCATCCGTGGGTCACCAATTACCAATATGTCCCTGGCAGATCCTTGGCCTCTGGTACCATGTCTTCACAGCCAGCAATGAACTGGAGGAGCTCAGTGACAAGAATTACCTGCGGCTCTACAAGCCTATCATCATTCCTCTCCACTACGACATGCTTTATATTTTCCTGAGGTTGGAATACAGGTAATGGCGTGTGCTGCCCAGATGGACAGGAACGGAGGCCTCCTTTGCTCTGTGGTGGCATGTGTTTCACATTGCATCATCTGGGGGTGGTACTTCCCTTCCTGTAGAAACTCAGGCACACCCATTGCGCATCTCCCTGAAGTGAGGGTGGGAAGTGAGTTTCTTTTTCCAGAGTATCCTAACAATCACCATGGTTACACACGATGACAAGATTGCACTCGGGAGACACCAGCCTTTCACCCCCACACCCTTACTTTAGGACACAGGCAGCACAGAGGGGGGCCGTGGCGAGGGTTTCTCCCATTGGCTCCCCGCGCTCTCTCCTCCACCAGCGACCAGGGATACTGTCGGCTCTTGACCCAGGTTATGGATGGCGATTTGACCGCAGCAACCTGACCTGGCTTGAGCCCCGCCGCGTGTCCCCATGCCCCCCATGCCCTCACGACCAGATATGGGACAGGGACTTGACTGACAGGTTCAGTGACCTACAGACCGAGGGCCCGGTCCTGCTGCTATAATTCATGAATCCCATGGAAGTTTCCCCCATCTTCCCTGCCAACAGTGCCAACAGTAACCGGCTGGGTGATCCTCCACATCATGAATGACACCAAAGTCCCACCAGCGAACATTCTAGATCTCGTCCAAGTGAGCGACAGCTTGCTGCTCCTGAGTTTCATCAATCGACGCTCGGGCAGCATGAGCAGTGACACCTACACCTTCGTGGCGCTGGGTTGGTGCTGACCCCCTGTGGAGGCTCCTGGTGGCATCGAGTGAAATTCCAGGGAGTCTAACAGGTGTCCATTCCCCTGGCCTTCTCCTGGATTCCTAGGCCGAGAGCACACGCTGAGTGAGGCGGACATGGCAGAGTTCCTGAAGGTTCTCCAGCAGAAGGGAGTCGTGGCAGAATATGTAGGCTTCACTGGCGATGGTAAGGTCGCCTTGGGATGCAGAGCTCGCATGCCTGGAACCCAGGGCTCTGGGAGCTTCCATTCCGACTCTCTCATGGGTCCTTCAGTGGTATATGTAGCTCGGACTCAGTTTCGCTTTTCCCTTCTCTCTTACAGATGAGTGCACAAATGATGAGGTGAGTAACAAAAAATACATAAATTGTCCAGGAAATGGTCTATCTCTGGTGATGCGATGGCTGTTAGCGTCCTAGTGGAAGGGAGTTGAGCTGGATGCTGGGTCCCCCGTCTCCAAAGGGGCCCCCCCAGCTGCTCCTCACTTGCTCATTTCTAACTCCACCAAGGAGTGAAGGACCCGAGGAATTCACCCCCACCTGTGCATCCCACAGGGAAAAGAATCAACATGAAAAGGAAATTGTCTCCCCTCTGAGATTGGGATTTCCTGATTTCCCATTGACCTGGGCACCCCGGCTCTTTCTCACTCCACAACCCAGCTGCCATCTCTGTCCTGGACCTATCTACACCAGTGATTAAATAAAATGTTTCCTATGCACAGTGACATGCGTCTTTCACAGAAATTTCCAGACATATGAGGCAGAGAAATATCAACATAGGGATATTTGTCA
This sequence comes from Perognathus longimembris pacificus, assembly GCF_023159225.1. Classification (NCBI taxonomy): domain Eukaryota; kingdom Metazoa; phylum Chordata; class Mammalia; order Rodentia; family Heteromyidae; genus Perognathus; species Perognathus longimembris. The sequence continues at coordinate 122,142 of NW_025960156.1, forward strand.
AATTGGGATACCGGCTCTAACTGGCGCCATATTGTCTTCATGATAAGTGAAGTAAAGTCCCTTTCCGAGGGGATGGGTCTATCTGACTTCCCAGAGCAGGGAAGTCCCACCTCCCCGCTGAGGGACATGCCTAAATTCCTAGAAGTTAGTCCCACCCCCAGGTGTTGGGCAGGCCCGAGTCCCTAGAGGACAGGAAGTCTTGGCTGAAGGCAATGGACATGCCTGAGTTTCTAAAGAAAGGGAAGTCCCAGCCCCAGGTGATGAGAATTTCTGATTTGGAAAATGAATGGAATTCCTGCTCCCAAGTTATGCGCAGGCCTGGGTTCCAGGAGGAAGGGAGGTCCATGCAGGAAGTCCCATGAAATGTGATGGACATTATGAAAATCGTAGTAGTAAGTCCTGCCCCCAGGTGATGGGCAGACCTAAGTCCCTACAGGAAGGTAAATCCCCTACTCCCAACTGTGCTGGACGTGCCTGAGTTCCTAGAAGAAGGGCAGTCCTTCCCCCCTGTGATGGGTATGCCTGAATTACTACAGACTGGAAGTCCTGCTTCCATGAGTTAGGTTAGGCCTCCGTGGGGTATGCAAAAGTACTGTAATCTGCCTTAGTGGAGTGCAAAAAGCCCGCATTGGACCCAGTGTGGTGTTCAAGGCCTAGTTCCCATATTGTTCCTCAGGCTTCCACCTCTCTCTGTCTCTCTCTCTCTCTCTGTCTCTCTCTCTCTCTCTCTCTCTCTTTCTCTCTCTCTGCCACTTTCTGTTTCTCTCCAAGTCAGTATTGGGCATAGCTGGGGTGCAGGGTGGGAGACAGGTCTGCCTAACTGGGCCACTCAGGGATTCAAACCCCTGATTGGGTCACATGCGGCACCTGTAAGTCCCGGGCTTTTCATTCTCAACCACGGGGCCTGGGTCTCAGGATGCCAGGGGCCGTGGGTTCAAGTCCTCTAAGCCCTGAGGACAAGACGTCATGCCAAGAACTCAAGTTCATTGATTCCTTCCCTCCCTCCCTCCTGTGGGACACACCTGGATCAGAAAGAGGAAGTCAATTAGCTGGCCCACCTGTTTCTCAGTCCTGGGGCCACGTGTGGCTAAGATGGCGCCTAAGGAAGAACACAGAGGCTTTTTCTGTGGGCTGTGATGCCCTGGAACTTCTGCCTTTACACCCCTTCCCTTCCTGCCGATTTTTGATCTTATTAGCTCTTGTGTCCTATTTAGCTGTATGTACTTCCTCAATAAATGAAATCTTGTGCTGACTTGACTCCCAGATGCGTCTGATTGTCCTCTGGTAAGGGAGGCCTGAGTGCGGTGGTCTGCCGACCGTTTCCTTTCTTGGCTCTTCCGGTCGGTCGTGCCTTTCCCATATCTCCTGCAGGTCGGGGGAGTGCGGGGGGGGGGGGAGGCTAAAAACCCCGACACCTCCCTCCTTCTTTCTCTCCATCCATCCTTCACTCCCTCCCTCCCTTCATTTTCCCGTCCTACTTTCCCTGCTCCTTTCTTTTCTCCATCCTCCCTTCCTTCTGTAAATCCTTCCTTCCTTCCTTCTTCATCTGCTCCTTCTTTCCTTTCTTCCCTCCCTTGCTCCCTCCTTCCCTAATTCTTTCCTTCCCTGCTGTCTTCCTTCCTTCCATTCTTCCCACCCTCCCTCCTTCCTTCCCTTCTTCCTTGCATCCCTCCTTCCTTTGCTCCTTTCTTAACTTCTTCCTTCATTCCTTCCCTCCCACTTTTCTTCCATCCATCCTTCCTTCCCTCTGTTCTTCGCTTCTTCTAATCCCTACTTCCCTCCATCCTTTTTTCTCTTCCTCCCTCCCTCATCCCTTTCTCCTCGCTACCTCCCTCCTTCCTTACTATCCTTCCATTCTTCCTTACTTTTCTTCCCCCTTCCCTCCTTCCTTTCTTCATTCCCTCCCTCCATCCCTACTTCCCTGCTGTCTTCCTTCCTTCATTCCATCCCTCCCTACATCCCTACTTCCCTTCTTGCCTCACTCCTTCCTTCCTTCCCTTCTTCCTACCTTCCCTCCTGTCTTCCCTCATTTCTTCCCACCCTCCTTCTTTTCTTCCAACCTTCTTTCCCTCTTCCTCCACTCCTTCATTCCTTCCTTACCTACCTCCCTCCTTCCATCCTTCCTTCACCCCTTCTCTCCTTAGTCCCCTACTTCGTTCCCTTCCTTCCTTGCCTCTGTCCCACCTTCCCTCCTTCCTTCCCTTTCTTCTTTCCCTCCCTTCTTCAGCCCTTCTGTCCTTCCTTTCATCCTTCCCCCTTCCCTCCTTCCCTCCTACCTTTCCTTCATTCATTTCCTCCTTCCTTCTTTCCTTCCTTTGCTTCCCTCGTTCCTTCCCTCATTCCCTCCCTCCTTCCTTCTATCTTTCCCTCCTTCCTTCTCTTCCTTTTTTCTTCCTTCCTTTGTTCCTTCTTTCCTTCCTTCCTTTCCTCCATCCCTCCCTTCTTCATTCCTTCCCAAAAAAATCTGGAAAACTTATCATTTTTTCAGGATGCATCCTGGATGTATCTATATCCTATATAATCACTGGATGTATATACACTAGATAAATATATGTTATTCAAATATATACGTGTGTTATGAATTCTGTAAATATATGTAAATTAGTAAATATATTTCCTATTATATTATTAGAATATGTATTTATATGTTTTTTTTTTTTTTTTTTTTTTTTTTTTTTTTTTTTTTTTTGCCAGTCCTGGGCCTTGGACTCAGGGCCTGAGCACTGTCCCTGGCTTCTTCCCGCTCAAGGCTAGCACTCTGCCACTTGAGCCACAGCACCGCTTCTGGCCGTTTTTTCTGTATATGTGGTGCTGGGGAATCGAACCTAGGACCTCGTGTATCCGAGGCAGGCACTCTTGCCACTAGGCTATATCCCCAGCCCCTATATGTTTTTTATATACAACTACTCACCCTCATATGCCTCACCATCCTCCTCCCTCCTTTCGTGTGTCTCCACCCATGGGATGTCATCTATGAAACTCAGGTGATGGGTGTGTCTGAGTTCTTACAGAAATGGAAGTCCCGCCCCCAGTTGATGTGCAGAGACCTGCATTGGACACAGTGTCCTGTGCAAAATAATCGTTTTGGGCTTCAGTGGAGTATGCAAGAATCTCATTGGACTCAGCAGGGTTTCCAAAGGCCTGTATTAGAATCAGTGGAGTGTGCAGGGCCACTAGCATTATTAGAGGGGTGCATGTAAGGTCCAACTTGACTTCATTAGGGTCTGCAAAAGGATTGCTTGTGGTGTCAGTGGGCTATGCAAGGTCTGTAGGGTCCTCAGCTGGTTGTGCAAAGCCTTATATTGCTCTCTGGAGTGTGAAAGGCCTGTGGGGTATACAACGATCTGTGTTTACCCCCTATGAAACATTCAAGGAGCACATTTCTTTTAGTGGGGTGTGAAAAGACTTGTGTTGCTATGACTGGAGTTTGTAAGGTCTGCGTTGAATTCACTGCAATATGCAAGGCCTGCTTTGGCCTCAGTGGACCCGTAAGGTTTTAACGCCTTCAGTGGTGTATGCAAATGCTTGTATTTTCCTCGGCGGGAGTGCACAAGGCCTGGATTTCCCTCAAAGGACCTCATTGGACTCAGTGGGCTGTGCAAAGGCCTTGGCGGGTGTTCTCATGAGACCTCAGTGAGTTGTGCAAAGGACCACATTAAGCATCAGTGGACAATGCAAGGTATGTGTTGGTCTCAATGGGGCATGCAAAGGCCTGCATTGGCCTCAGTGGGAGTTTGGAAAGGTCTCTATTACCCTCATTGGGGAGCACAATCTCTGCATTGTCCTCAGTGGGGTGTGCACAAGAGAGTATTTGGCCTCAGTGGAGAATGCAAAGCCTGTGTTGGCGTCATTGGAGTGTGCAATGCTACTTGTGGCCTCAGAGGGGGATGGGCAAATCCTGTGCTTGACATCAGTGGGTTTTGCAAAAGGTCTGTGTCCGTGCTCATTGAACTATGCAAATCACATATCAATTTCAGTGTAGTGTGTAAGTACTGAATTGGTGTCAGTGCAGCGCTCAAAGACTCCATTGGCCTCTGTGGGGTGTGCAAACCTCTGCGTTGCTCTCACCAAAGACTTTAAGGAATGTATTGTCTTCATTGGGGCCTTCAGGTACTACATCAGCCTCAGTGGGGTGTGTAATTGCCTGTGTTGCCCTTAGGGGGGCATTCTACACCTGTGCTTTCTCCTGTGGAATATGCAAGGATCGCATTACTCTCAGTGGGGTGTTCAAAGGCTTTGCATTGCCCTCACTCGACCGTTTAAAGTCCGAAAGGGCTTCACTGTAGCATTCAAGTCTTGCATTGTCCTCAGTGGGGCCCACAAGCCATCTGTCAGCCTCAGTAGGTGGTGAAATAGGACAATATTTTGCCTCCGTGAAAAACACAGGGCCCCAATTGGCCTCAGTGGGGTTTACACAGCCTGTGTTTCCCCAGTGTGGTGTGCAAGGCACGTGTTTTCTTAGTTGGGTTTGGAAAGGCCTGAGTTGCCCTCAGTGGGGCATTCAACGCCAGTATTGGCCCCGGAGTGGTGCATAAAAGGACTATATTGGGCCTCGATGGAGTATGCAAGGCCTGTATTGTAATCAATAAGCTGTGCAAGGCCTGCATTGGTGTCAGTGGAGCATGCAAGGCTGCTACTTGCCTCAGAAGATTTCGTGGAAGCCTGCATTTGACCTCAGTGGGATGTGCCAAAGGACTGTGCCTGATATCAGTGGACTAGGCAAAGCAGGTGGCGGCCTCAGTTGGGTGCACAAATGTCAGGAGTGCCCTAAGTGGGTATGTGCGAAGGAGTGCGTTCACCTCAGTGTGGTGTGCAAGCAAGTGTATTTGCCTCAGTCCAGTCTGTGGAGACTTCGTTGGGTACAGTGGAACACACAGGCCTGCATCATTCTCAGTGGGGTGTGTGAATGCCCACATGGTCCTCAATGGTGTGTGCAAATGCCCAGATTTTCTGCATCGGCCTAATTACATTGTGTGCAAATCATTGCATTTGGCTTCAGTGGACTATGCCAGGCCTGTATTTGATTCAGTGAGGTGTGCCAAGGAATGTATTGGTGTCATAGAGTTCACAGGGCTGCTACTGGCCTCAGAGGTTGTGTGCAATGCGTGTATCAGCCTCAGTGGGGCGCATGAGGCCTGTATTGGACTCAAGGGTGTGCGCAAAGAGTTTTATTGCCTTCCGTGGGATGTGCAAAGGCTTCTGTTGCTCTCACTGGAGTGTGTAAGGCCTGTATTTGTGTCACTGGAGCATGCAAACCCTGGCATGGCCTCAGTGGGGCTCCCAAGGCCTGGGTTGGTCTCAGTGGGCTGTGCAATTTCCTGTGTTGGCCTCAGTGGGCCATCTTGTTACTCATGCTTCCACCGCTCTCTCTCTCTCTCCCTCACACACACACTCTACACATCAGCATTGGGAACAGCTGGGATGATGGGTAGGAAACATGTTCTCTTACCCGGATGACTTTGGTATAAAAAGAGAGGTTCAGGATTCAAACCCCTGATTGAATCCAATGCAATGCTCAAAGATCCATGGGTTTCCAATCTCAACCATGGGGCTGGGGTCCCTGGACACCAGGAGCTGCGGGCTTGAGTCCTCTAAGCACTGAGAACAAGAAGACAGTCCTAGAACTCGAGGACATTCTTTCCTTCCACCCTTTCCCAACTCCATGCTTCCCTCCTTTCATACCCCCTTCCTTAACTCTTTCCCTACTTCCTTCCTTCCCTTTTTCCTTTACTCTTCCTTCCCCTTTCTCTCCTTCCTTCCCTCCTTCCTTCCTTCCTTCCTTCATTCAATCCTTCCCTCCTTCCTTTGCCCTTCCCTCCTTCCTTGCTTCCTTCCTCACATCCTTCTCTCCTTTCTTCTATCCTTCACTCTGTTGTTCCTTCCCTCTTTCCTTCCTTCCCACGTTCCCTCCTTACTCCTACAGGACAGGAGAGCGCAGGAGGCTAAAACCCCCCGACATTTTTGGCACCCAACGAAGCACGACGTGGTGAAAATTTCGGTCAGCCAGGCCAGTCGGACTTCGTGGTGAGGGCACCCGAATAGATGGGGAAGGCACAAACTCAGCATGACGACCAAGTGCTCAAAGCACTGAGCTTCATGCTACAAAATGTAGGTTTGAAGATCTCAGACTCCCAGGCCAAGAGGGTCTGGGAAGCGTGTAAGCATGCTGCGACCTCGGTGGTGTCGGCTGACGTTTTCAGACTGGCTGTTTGGGAGCGGGGCAGCCCTCCTGATGCCCAGGAGAAGAGGGGCTCTATGCCCCACTTCGTTGGGCCCACAGACGTGTCTGGGCCAGGTCCCCTGGGTTAAAGCCGTGGTCACAAAAAGCAGCCAGCACCAGGGCCGCTCCTGGCCCTTCTGGGCCCGCCACCACCACGCCATGCCATGCCACGCCAGAGGCCTCCCACCGTCTTCTGTGGCCCTGGGGAAAGTAAAGGCCCTGATTCTGAGGCCTGGGAAACATTTGCTGAAAAATGTCTTGGATGGGGGCAAGACAGACCCCTGGGTGCCAAGGAGGAAAAAGGGATTATTTACTTAACATCTGTTGTTGGCTAATCTGCTTTAAAAGAGACAAGAAAGAAAGGCTTTTGGTTCTTGTTGGTGTTTGCTAAGTTGGAGATTCGATTGCATTCTAATTGTTGTTGGCTAAATCTGAATTTGTGAAAAATTTTGTTTCCTAGGAAAAGGTTTTATTTTATTCCTAACTGACCACGGGGTTCTAAAATATGGGCAAAGTAATATCATTTTGCCACTAGAATTCCAGAAGACTTGCATGGCCAATTGAAAAAAAAGAAAATTTTTTCTAAGCGCGCCCAAAGCTTGTGCACAACTGTCTCTCTGTTTGTGTGTGGGTAAAACAGGTAAAAACTAGCATCATGGTTTAAAACTCACTTGCCTTTTTAACTATTTTAACTTGCTTAAGTCTCATGTTAAACGGATCCTTGCAGCCTGTAGGTGGAGTCACATTCACCAAAGTCCAAGCCAAAAAAAACCCAAACAAACCATATTTTATTATGTTTGGGTGCAAGCAATTGTGTCTAACAAAAACTCCAAAAGGTTCAAATGTGCAGCATGTGGTATACAATGATGTAAAACCAGTGTGTTATTCTTCATGTCCATCTATGCTAAATGTCAAGTGTACATTTGAGCCTGACAATTCTTTGGTATAGTCTAATATTTTGATGCTCCATTTTTCTCTCCTGTGCTCTCATAAACTCTGTAAGGTCAAGGGACCAGAGTGCTAACCTAGATTTTCCTGACCCAGGATTAATATTTTGCTTTATAGGATGCAGATAGACATGTGTGCTAGCTGTGTGGACTGTGGCGGTTCATGAAGCTGCCTCCCCAGTCTGCTCCCAAACTGCCTGGTTTCACTGATTCCTTATTCTCTCTCTCTCTTCCATGGAAAACTGCTCAGGGAATCTAGGAGTCCTGTGAAGATTTTGAAAGATCCAGAGTGCTCCTGCTCTGGCTCTGCCCCACACCCTCCAAGATTAAAGTTGGGTTCATAACAGTCCTATCATAACAGTTACTCCAGATTAAATGCATCAGAGTTCTGTTTGGTGGCCACAAGGTTGCCTTGGGGTAGCATTGGTTTTCCCCCTCCATGTCTCAGAAACTGTTGTGGCTGCTACAGAGAGCAGACTTGGGTGGCCGTTGGTCTGTGTGGATTTTGTGACTAGGAAGATGGTTAAAGGCCCAAGCCTTTTAAAATCTGTTTAAAGTTGTAACCCTGCTTAAACCAGTAGGGCATCAGCCTACAAAAGCCAGAGTACTCAGAGTAAGCAACCAGGGAGTACTGGGAGATGTCAAATAACCAGTCCGTGTAGAATTTTGCCGGTAACACAGCAGGAGTTGTGACAATATACCCAGTGGACACGGAGATGCAACTACAGCCTCACCCAGATCCAACCCATGTCTCCTGCCTGCCTCCATTACACATAAATAATGAAGCCTGCTGATCCAGGATGGAAGACACATCCACTGCTGAAGCTGAGACTTTCACATTATCCTGATTCTTTGCCCTCTCGATTGTTATTCATTTGTGTTCTCTTCCACCTTCCATTAAGGTTAAATGATATGATTTCATGGCACTTGGATCTCATTTGATCTGCTGTTCTCTAAGTGTTATGGCAGAACTCTGGCAAGTATTTGTTTGTCAATTCTCAACAAGTTACAGGTAGGCTCTATTCCTATTGTTCTCCTTGTTGCTTTAATTGGAAATATAAAGGGCTTTTATGGCTAAAACTCCTTGGATTGCAGTTTGAAGCCAGCCAGGCCAGAGAAAAAAATAAGAAACTCCCTCTAAAATTCCATCTCCCAACTAACCAGCAAAGAGCCAGACTGGAAACTTGGCTCAAGAGAACCAGCGAAATGCTGAAAGCGGCACCATTACTGAAGTGGTAGAGCACTAGCCTCGAGCAGAAGTGCTCAGGGACAGTGCCCAATCCTTGGGTTCAAATCCCATGAATGCCAACTGGGACAAGCTCTCCAAGCAATGAGCACCTAGACCTTCAGGACGAAGTCTATCCTGACAACAAGGAAATATGGAGAGAAGTAAGAGGAGATGAAGTCTCATCTTAAATGGAGTCAATTTAAACTTGCCCTTCCAAAATTAATCAGAGCCGGGAGGTCAAGAGGAATAGTTGCTTGCCCACCTAATGTCCATACCTGTCCACTTTCCTTTCCATCTGGACAGAAACTTGCATTCTTGCCTTTGTTACTTGAAATATATATGTACAGATATATATATATATACACACACACACATGCCTCTGTCTGATTACTGCCAACCAGTTCAGTATCCCTACATACTTCCTCCCTGCCCCTAGTCCAGTTATAACACGTTCCTTTTATTGGGTCACAATTGGGTTTATGTCCCAAATGGAAATTTTCTGCCTTGTGCCCAGGGTGTGTTGGCCCTTCCATATTGTTCATGTTAACTGATCCTGTGACCTTGTCAGCCTTTTGCCTGACCTTTTTAAAAGTCTATTTTAACAGGATAACATCCCTCACCCAGGATGCCACCTGGGAACTTGCAGTTCAAGGCCATCCTCTTACTACACTCCAATGCCCAGAGCAGATCTGGACCCTGAAGTCCCCAGCCCCAGGATTCCTTCATGTGCCCAAGCTTCAGGAGGTGGCCAGAGGAGACCATGATACCCATTGGCACTGATAACCATTCTCAGGAAATGATGAGGACTTTTACCAACCGAACTTGACGGTACCAGGCCAAATGACGAATCAGGGACCCCTGACTACTTCGCCCCTTTACAGCAGGAAGTAGTTCCAGAAGAAACAACCTCTTCCCATACTCCAGGCCTGGTACCCCTCCTCTGTTATTAATAAACAACAAATGGGGGAATGTTAGCATTTCCCTAGCCTCAGGTCCTCAGCTCCTCCCTCTAGCCCCCAGATCCACCCATTCCTAATGAGCCACTCCTACTCACTACCTAACAACTTTCCCTTTACCCCCAGGGAGAAGCTGCCATCTGGATAAGATGCAGACGCCATGTAGCTACCTCTCCCGTGGAAATTATGGCCCCACTAATGAACCTCCTAATGAACCTTCTTTTCCTGCCTGTGATTATCTCCTCATGGTCCTCTGGAATGGCCAAGATGTATGCTTTCAGGAACCCCCACAGAAGGGAGGAACCCTGGGACCTCAGTGAGGTGAAGCTCATCTCAAACATTACTGGCAGGTAATAATATGCACAGGTGGACTCACACAGCATTAAGTAGAGGAAGAGAACCCCCAACCTCATTGCCTACACCCCAGCTTCCTGCCTCTGAAGGTTCTGCTCTTGCTTTCCTCTCCCAGAGCTGAGCGCGCCCAGGCCAATGCCACGTCCAAACCAATAATTAAAAAAAAAAACATGGGGCTTCGCCAGAAAATAATTAGAGCAGAAAAAATAAGAAATCCTTCCTTTTCCCGGTTGGCAACCCCGGACCGGAGGCCGATGGCATTGGAATCCGGAGGACGACAGGAATCCAGGCTGAGTGAGGTGCTCAGGGCCTAGTTCCACTGATTATTTTTATTTTCTTATTCCACTAAATATATTTCATTTTATTTATTTTTCCACTTGGTTCCCTAATTGGGTAATGAAGCGTAAAGGACACAGCCTCAAGGCCTTCCAGTTTTCCAGCTAAAGTGACAAGACCGGAACCTCTGGAGTTCAACTTGGAGAATTCATACCTTCATTTCCCTAAATCATGTCATTGATTTTTCTCCAAAAATATCCCTTTTTTTGTGGGGTCGGTGGGCAGATAACCTTGTTGCATAGCTAAGTTGTGCAGTGTAGTGATGGAAAATCATGATGGTCACTTCCTCAGGGTGTTTAGAGGTGTCTTGCATTCCAGTATGTTCTTCTGTGATGCAGGATATCAATAGATTTAATATCTCAAAATAGGAGGAACTACATCAAATTCTATCTAACTATTTAACTATGCTCTATTTAACTATCGCTCCACCACCCCCATCTTCCCATCAACCCACCCACACGCACATACACCCATCCACCACCCACCCATCCACCCGCCCACCCATTAAGCCAGGCAGCCACCCAGACACCGACCCACCTACCCACGAACATACCAATCCATCAACCACCCACACATGCACACGCCTACACATCCGAACATCCACCCAACCATCCACCCCCCAATCACCCAACCAACTATCCATCCATCCATCCACCCATCCATCCATCCAACCATCCAGCCACCCACCCATTCATCCACGTGCCCATCTACCCACCCATCCATCTAACCATCCACCCACCCACCCATCCACCCAACCATACACCCACCCACCCACCCATTCTTCCATCAGCCTGTCTCTCCATTTGCCAGTCTGTCTCTCTCTCTCTCTCTATCTGTCTGGGAATCCATCTATCTATCTATCTATCCATCAATCTGTCCATTTATTTATCCATCCACACTCCCATATACCCACCCACCTAACCACCGAAATTTCCATCCATCCACCCACCCACCCATCCAGCAACTCATCTATCCATCCACCTGCCCAGACACCCGCCTGTCTGTCCATCCTTCCGTACTCCATCCGTCCATCTGTCCGACTATCTGTGTGTTTGTGTGTCTATGTATCCATCTATCCCTATATCTCTCTACACTTCAATCTGTCCATCCTTCCACACACTCACCCAGCTGTCCACCCATCCATCCATCTATCAATCTATCTGTTTGTGTAGCTAGCTGTCTGTCTGTATATCTCTTTTTCTGTCTATCTAAACACCTAACACTCCCTTTATCTATGCATCAATCTATCCATCACTTACACATCCATCCATCCGTCTATTTATCTAACTATCTACCCATCTATCTATCTATCCATCAATCTATCCACCATATACTCGACCTCCCATGTATCCATTCATCTATCTATCCATCTGTCTGGGTATCTCTCTCTGTTTGTCTATCTAACCATTGATCAGTCTATTAGTCTATCCTTCAAACTATCCATCCATGCATGCATCCATCCATTTATCTATCTATCTATCTATCTATCTATCTATCTATCTATCTATCTATTTATCTATCTATCTATCTGTGTTTGTGTCTATTTGTCTATCTCTCTTTCTATCAATCTATCCCGCTACCAATCTGTCCATCTATCCGTCCATCCATCCTTACATACATAGATACATCCATCCACCCACCCACTTATCCAACCATCCTTCCATCTGTCCACCCATCCATCCATTCTTCCAACCATCCAAAGAGCCACCCAACCTCATATCCATCCATCCTCCTACCTGCTAAACCATCCACCCACTCAACCACACACCCTTCAACACACCTACCTCCCTACAAACATACCTACATTCCTTTCTATCTTTCTACATACCTACTTACCTAACTTCCTATGTAGCTATCTATCCACCCAACCATTCATCCATCTATCCGTCCATCCATCCAACCATCCATCCTCCCATCCATTCATGCATCCATCCATCCATCCATCCTTCCAATGAACCATCTATTCATCCACCCATCCATCCACCCACCCATCCAAATATCCATCCAACCATCCACCCACCAATCCACACACCCACCCATCCACCCATCTTGTCCACCCACCCATCCACCCACTCACCCATCTGTTGGGGTCCTCGGCCCCCACCACTTCTCCTGGCCACAGGGTGTCATCCCTGAAATACAAGTGATGGGTGTGCCTGAGTTCCTAGGGGAAGGGAAGTCCCGCCCCCAGGTGATGGACATGCCCAACTTCCTAGAGGAAGGGAAATCCCACCTCCTGGTGATGGGCTGAGGCCTGCATTGGCCACAGTGGGGTGTGTAAAAGGATAGCTTTGTGCTTCAGTGGAGTATGCAAGAATCTTGTTGGACTCAGTGGGGTGTGCAAAGGCTTGTATTGGAGTCAGTGAAGTGTACAAGGCCACTAGCATGATTAGACGGGTGCATGCAAGGGCCGCCCTTGACCTCAGCAGGGTGTTCAAAAGTACTGTATTTGGCAGCAGTGGGCTATGCAAGACCTGTAGTGGACTCAGTTCATTGTGCAAAGACTTGTATTGCACTCTGGAGTCTACAAGGGTTCAATTGGCTTCAGTGGGACCTTTGGGGACTGCTCAGTGGGGTGTGCAAATGCCTGCATTGGCTTCTGTGTAGCTTGCAAGACCCGCATAGGCCTCAGTGCGGTAGGCAGTCAGGTGCTTGTTCTTGGTAGAAAATGCAAGGTGCATATTGATCTCAGTTGGATGTGCTCTCAGTAGTGTGTGCAAAGATTTGTGTTGGTCTATATTGTGTAAGGTCTATATTGACCTCACGGCCATATGCAAGACATACATTGGTTTCAGTGGGGCTCGCAAGGCTACATCTGCCTCATTGGGCTTGGCAAATGCTTGTGTTACCCTCAGTGGGGGTGTACAAGATCTGGATTTCTTTCAAAGGTCTTTTTTAGACTCAGGGGGCTGTGCAAAGGCCTGGGCTGGCATCAGTGGGGAGTCCAAGGTCTCTATTGTCCTCAGAGGGTCTTCAAAATGTCCCCATGAGACCTCAGTGGGGTGTGAAAATGCCTGAGTTTCGTGTGTTGGCCTCATTGGGTGTTGGGCAAAAGATTGCATTTGGCTTCAGTGGACGACGCTGTGCCTGAATTGGAATCAGTGAGGTGCGCACTGCGTGTGTTGGTCCCAATGGTGATAGCAAAGAGATGTATTAGCCTCAGTGGTATGTGCAAACACTCTATCGCTCTTCCCTCCTTCCTTCCCCTTTCCTTTGCTCCTTCTTTCCCTCCTTCCCAATCGTCCCCAACCCTCCCTCCCTTCCTCCCTCCCTCCCTCCCTCCCTTCCTTCCTTCCTTCCTTCCTTCCTTCCTTCCTTTCCTTCCCTATTTGCTTCCCTCATTCCATCCCTCCTTCATTGCCTCCCAACCTGCTTCCCTTCTTCCCTCCTTCACTCTTTCATTCCCTTTTCCATCCCTCCTCCTTCCCATCATTCCTTTCTGCCATCCCTCTTTCCTTCCATCCTTCGTCCCTTCCCTTCCCCTTCCTCCTTCCTTTGCTTCCCTCCTTCTTTCCTCCCTCCCTCCTTCCTTCCTTTCCTTCCCTCCGTCCATCCTTTCATCCTTTCCTCCTTCTTTCCCTACTTCCTTCCTAAATTCCTTCTTTCCCTCCCTTCTTGCGTCTTTCCTTCCCTTTTTCCTTCCTCCTTTCTTCCCCTAATTCCCTCCCTCCCTCCCTCCCTCCCTCCCTCCCTTCCTTCCTTTCTTCCTTTCTTCCTTGCTTCCTTCCCCTCGCATTCCGTAAGATATTCAATCACCCATTCACATAGACTCACCCCTCAAGCCCACATACCCAACAGGCACCCCCACAGTACAAGGGAACTGTGAGAACTCAGTGGGGTGAAGCTCACCTCATATGTGACAGGCAGGTAGTAATCCACGCTGGTGGCCATGCACAGAAGGAGGAGGAGGAGGAAAACCACCATCCTCAGCCCCTGCACCCCAAGTTCCTTTTCCTGGTTGACGAGGCTGGGCCAGAGGCCGATGGTGTCGGAATCTGGAGGACAACGGGAATCCAGGCCGGGTGAGGTGCTCAGCGCCCAGTTCAATTTATTATTTTTATTTCCTAATTCCACTGGATATATTTCATTTAATTTATTTTTTTACTTGGTTGCCCAATCAGGTAACGAAGTGTAAGGAGCAGAGCAACAAGGCCTTCCAGAATTTTCCAGCTGAAGTAACAGGCCAGGAGCCTCCAGGGCCTCAGCTTGGAGAATTCACTCCTTCATTTCCCTATGATATGGCATTGATTTTTCTCTTAAAAAACCGTTTTTGTGTGTCTAGAGGGCAGAGAACTTCGTTCTGTAGCTAGGTTGTTCAGTGTAGTGATGGAAAATCATCATTTTTCACTTCCTGGGGTTGTTTAGAGGTGGCTTACATTACAGAAGCTTCTCCTTAGTTATGTGACAGCAATGGATACAAATATATCTCAGAATACATGGAAATACATCAATATCTATCTATCTACCTATCTTCTATTTATCTATGCATCTATTCATCCACCAAACCATCCAACCAACCATCCATCCATCCAACCACCCATCGACCCATCCACCCATCCACCCACCCACCCAGAAACCCATCCAAGCACCCATCCATCCATCCACACAGCCGTCCATCTGCCCATCCACCAATCCACTATTCCCTTCAAAGTCCCATCCACCCACAGATCCATCCAAGCACCCATCGACCCATCCACCAATCCATCCACCTACCCACCCACCCATCAAGCCATCCAACAACCCATCCATCCACCCACCAACCCACCATCTACCATCCAGCCATCCATACATCCACCCATTCATCCAACCACTCACCCATCCATCTAACCTCCAATCCACCCACCCACCCATCCATCCAATTATCCATACATCCATACATCTATCCATCCAACCATCCATCCACCCACCCATCCATCCATCCCCCAATCTATCCATGACCCATCCATCCACCCACTAACCCATCCATCCACTGATCCACCCACCCACCCACCCATCCACCCACCCATTGAAATATCCATCTATCCATCGGGCCATCTGACCATTTTTCCAAAAATTTAACTATCTATCCATCCAATTATGCACCCAGCCATCCACCCCAACACCCACACTTCCAACTGCCTGTCTCTCCATTGTTAGTCTGTCTCTCTGTCCTCCTTTCTTTCTTTCTTTCTTTCTTTCTTTGTTTCTTTGTTTCTTTCTTTCTTTCCTTCCTTCCTTCCTTCCTTCTTTCTTTCTTTCTTTTTCTTTCTTTCTTTCTTTCTTTCTTTCTATTGTTCCATCTGTCCAAGCACATGCTTGTCTGTCTGTCCTTCCGTCCTCCATCCGTCCATCTCTCTGTCTCTCTCTGGGTGTCTGTGTGTCTATGTATCCATATCTCCCTCTATCTCTTTATACATCAATCTGTCCATCCTTCCAACCACCCACACAGCTATCCACCCATTCATCCATCTATCAATCTCCTACTGGTCTTCCTACCTAGCTGTCTGTTTATCTCTGTCTCACTAACCATTTAACACAGTCTTTATCTCTCCATCAATCTGTACATCCCTCTATATATCCATCTGTCTATTTATGTATATACCTGTGGGATCTCTCTCTTTCGACTTCCCCTCGCTTGGGGGGGAAGGGGCTTTTTCTGCCCCTTCCTGGGTGGTCCATTATCGCTCACGAGGGAGCGATGGCCACGGGTAGCCTCGGTGGCGTGTGGTCGCAGGGTGCCCCAAAGCCGCCAAGAACGACACGGAAGCGTGGGCACCTGGAGAAAGCCTCTAGGGCTTCTGTTTATTCAAATGAGGAACCTCCCAGATATACCCTAAAGGCGGGCACAAGAGAGGGGCCCCTGATTGGTCCCAAGGAGCTGTCCCTTAAGTGACGTCAGACTTCCTTCTCTTCCGGTTAAACACAGGAAGGGGAGGGACAGGCTGAGGTCAGCTGTGGCCCCTTAAAGGTGCAGCTGACCCCAACACCTTCCTACTTTCCTTCCCTCCTTTGCTTCGTTCTCTTATTCTTTGCTTTCTTGCCTCATTCCTAATTTACAGCCTTCCCTCCTTCCTTCTTTCCTTCCCTCCTTCTTTCCTTCATTCTTTTCTTCCTTCCTTCGTTCCCTCACTCTTTGCCTTCTGCCTTACTTTCTTCCCTACTTCCTCCCTTCCATACATCCTTCCTTCAGTCCTTCCTACTTTCCTTCCCCCCTTTGCTTTCTTCTCTCCTTCTTCCTTTCTTCCCTAATTCCAATCGTCCCTCCTTCATTACTTCCCTTCTTCTTTCCCTCTTTTTTCCATCCATTCTTCCTTTCCTCCCTCCATCCTTTCTTCCCACCTTTCCTCCTTCATCCCCTCCTACCATCCTTCCATCCCTACCAACTTCCTTGCTTCCTTCTTTTCTTTTCTTTCTTCCCTCATTCCTTCCTTCCCTCCATCCCTCCCATCCTCCCTCGGTCCCTCCTTCCTTCCTTTCCTCCTTCCTTCCTTCCCTATTATATTCCTTCCTTGGTTTGCTCACTGTTTACTTCCCTCTTTATTTCTTTCTTCCCTACTTCCTTCCTTCCCTAATTCCTTCCTTCCATCCTACTTTCCTTCCTGCCATTGCTTATTTTCCTCCTTCCTTCCTTCCTTCCTTCCTTCCTTCCTTCCTTCCTACATTCCTACCCTCCTTTGCTTCTTTTACTTCTTTCTTTCCTTCCCTTCTTTCCTTTCCTTCCTTCTTTCCTTCCTTCTTTCCTTCCTTCTTCCCTCCTTCCCACCTTCCACCTTCCTACTTTCCATTCCTCGAACCCCAAATTGCTTCTTTTTCTCCGTCCTTCCTTTCATCCTTCCCTCCACATTCCCTCAGATATTCAACCACCCATTCACATAGACTCAGCCCTCAAGCCCGCCTTCCCACCAGTCACCCCGACAGGATGGAAGGAACCACAGGAACTTAATGGAGTGAAGCTCACCTCAAACCTGACCGGCAGGTAGTAATTCCCGCTGGTGGCCAAGCACAGAAGAAGGAGGAGATGGAGGGGAAGCCCATCCTCAGCCCTGCACCCCAACTTCCTTTTCCTGGTTGGCGAGGCCGGGCTGGAGGCCTATGGCGTTGGAATCTGGAGGACGATGGGAATCCAGGCCGGGTGAGTTGCTCAGCGCCCAGTTCTACTTACTATTTTATTTCCTTATTCCACTGGATAGATTTCATTTTACTTATTTTTCCACTTGGTTACCCAATTGGGTAACGAAGCGAAAAAGGGCACAGAAGCAAGGCCTTCCAGAATTTTCTGGCAGAAGTGACAGGCCGGGAGCCTCCGGGGCCTCAGCGTGTAGAATTCATTCCTTCATTTCACTACGTCATGGCATTGATTTTTCTAAAAAAAGAATCCCTTTTTGTGGGTCCAGAGGGCAGAGAACCTAGTTGCAGTGCAGTGATGGAAAATCATGATGGTCACTTCCTGGGGGTGTTTAGAGGTGCCTTGCATTGAAGTATGTTCTTCTGTAATGTAGGATATCAATAGATTTAATATATCTCAAAATAAAGGAAAATATATCAATATCGGTATATTTCCCTGCCTGTCCGCCTATCAAGCTATAGTCTATTGATCTCTCCCTCTCTTGATCCATCTGTCCTTCCACCCATCTATTTTTTATCCATCTATCAAGACCTACATGGATCTACCTATCCATCCGTCCATTCATCTCACTATCCACCCAGGAATTCATCTGACCATCCATCTTTACATCTATCCATGTATCCACTTCCATGTAAGTATTTTTCCACCCACCCACCTACCTAACCACCCTTCCAATCATCCATCCATGCACCCACCTACCCTTCCACTCATACAACCAACCATCCACCCTTCCATCCATTCATCAACCCATCCATCCACCCATCCACCCATCTAGCCATCCAGCCATCCACCCACCCATCCATCCACCCACCCACCCATCCACCCACCCATCCAACCAACCACCCAACCATCTAACCATCCACCCAACCACCCACCCACCACCCACCCATTCACTCATCCATCCATCCACCCACCCATTGGTCTGTCCATCCATCCAGGCATCCATCCATCCAACTTCCCACCCACCCATCTACCCTTGCAATCACCCATCTAGCCAACCATCCATCCACTCATCTCTCCACCCATCAATACACCTACCAAAACAAGCACACAACTATCCATTCATCCATCCATCCATTCATCCTCCCATCCATCCAGCAACCCATCCATCTTTCAACCCATCTGTCGGACAGTTCTCAGTCCATCTGTCTACCTGTTTGTCTGTTTTTCTGTCTATTGTCTATCTCACAATCTACCTACAGATCAATCAGTCCATCCATCCACCCATCAACCCATCTATCCATTCGCCTATCCATCTATCTGGCTGGCTGTCTATTACCCTCTCTGTCTGATTATCCATTTATCACTCTATCCATCAAAATATCCCCCATCCACACATCTATCTATCTCTCTATCTATCTATCTATCTATCTATCTATCTATCTATCTATCTATCTATGTATCTATGTATCTGTCTGTCTGTGTCTGTCTGTCTATCTATCTATCTATCTATCTATCTATCTATCTATCTATCTGCGCTTGTGTAGGTCTGTGTGTCTGTGTGTCTGCCTCTTTCTCTCTACCCATGTAGCACTCTATCAATTCATCCATCCATCCATCCAACCACAAAACTGTCCATATACCCACCCACGCATCCATCAATCCATCCTTGCACAAGTCCCACCATCTGTCCATCAACCGACCCATCCATCCATCCATCCATTACTCCATTTATCCCTCCCTCAATCCATCCATCCACCCAACTACCCAACAATCGATGCATCCACCCACTCACAAATCCACCTATTCACCCATCTACCCAGCCGTCCACGCATGCATCAACCCACACATCCATCCAACCACCCCACCCACCCACCCATCCACCCTCCCATCCACCCATCCATCTACCCACCCATCCACCCTCCCATCCACCCATCTGTCCACCCACCCACCCATCCACATATTCATCCATCCACCCACACATCCAACCATCCACTAACCCACACATCCATCCACCCATCCATCCACCCATCCAGCCACCAATCCACTCATCCACCCGTCCACCCATACATCCATCCATAAATCCATCCACCCACCATCCACCAATCTCCCTACCTCTCTACCCACCAACCTACCTAGCTACCAACCTTCCTTCCTACCTCCCTACTTACCTACCTGCTCCCCCTTCTGCTCCCAGAGCTCACCGCAGAAGCCAATGCCACGTTTATACCATTTTATTTATTTATAAAATAATAAAAAAATAAACACCTGTCGGGATTCCCAGAAAAATCGTCTGAGTAAAAAAGAAAAAAATAAGAAACCCCTCATTTTCCTGGTTGGCCAGGATGGTCCTGAGCAAGATGGCTCCATAATCAGGTGGAAGGGGTATTCCAGCCAGATGACCTGCCTAGCCCCTGATACCATTAATTTCATTCCATTAATTTTATTTTATTATTCCACGTGAACTACTTCATTTACTTTTCCTGTCAGTTGCCCAATTGGGTAACAGCGTAAAGGGCACAGCAGCAAGTTATTCCAGAATTTCCAGCTGAAGTGACAGGCCAGGAGCCACCGTGGCCTCAGCATGGAGAATTCACTCCTTAAATTCCCTATGACATGATGTTAATTTTTCTCTAAAAATCAATCACCTATTTTAGGTTGGGCAGGCAGAAAACCTCGTTCCATGGCCAGGTGGTGCAGTGTAGTGATGGAATACCATGATGGTCACTTTCTGGGGGTGTTTAGAGGTGGCTTGCATTCCGGTATGTTCTTCTGTGATGTAGGATATCAATACATTTAATATATCTCAAAATAGAGAAAAATATATCAATATCGATATATATCCTGGCCTGTCCCCCTACCTAGCTATCGTCTATTTATCTCTCCATCTCTCCCAACATCCATCTGTCCAGCTGTCCTTCCACCCATCTATGTTTTATCCATCTGTCTATACCTGTATGGATCTATATCCATCCAGCCATCCATCTAACTATCTAACCACTATGTACCCATCTGACCATCCATCTGTGCATCTATCCATGTATACATTTAGTCATGTATGTAGGTCTGTCTGTCTGTCTGTGTGTCTGTCTGTCTGTCTATCTATCTGTCTATCTATCTAACTATGCTGGTGTCAGTCTGTCTGTCTGTCTGTTTCTCTCTATTTATTCATGTAGCCCTCTATCTATCCATCAATTCATACATCCATCCAACCACACAGTGATCCATCTATCCACCCACCCATCCATCCATCCATCCATCCGTCTATCGTCTACTTATCTCTCCGTCTCTCCATCCATCTTTCCATCTGTCCTTCCAGCCATCTATCATTTATACATCTATCTATACCTCAATCGATCTACTTACCCATCCATCCATCCATCCATCCTTCCACCCATCCATGAATCGACCCATCCATCCACCAACCAATCCATCCACCCACCCACCCATCCATCCACCCATCCATTCACACCCATCCAGCCACCCACCCACCTATCCAGCCACCCACCCACCCTGTACCCAGCCACATCCTCATCCCTCCAGCCAGCCTTCCACCCAGCCCTCCACCAATCTACCTACCTCCCTACCTATAAACCTTCCTAGCTACCTACCTTCTTTCCTTCTTCCCCATTTATCTACCTGCTTTTGCACCTGCTCCCGGGGGGTCTCTGTAAAAGCCAATGCCACGTTTATACCATTGCATTTATTTAAAAAACAGGGGCTGGGGATATGACCTAGTGGCAAGAGTGCCTGCTTCATATACATGAGGCCCTGTGTTCGATTCCCCAGCACCACATATACAGAAAATGGCCAGAAGTGGCACTGTGACTCAAGTGGCAGAGTGCTAGCCTTGAGCAAAAAGAAGCCAGGGACAGTGCTCAGGCCCTGAGTACAAGCCCCAGGACTGGCCAAAAAAAAAAAAACAATTTAAAAAAATCTGGGCCTGTGGATATGGCCTAGTGGCAAGAATGCTTGCCTCGTATACATGAGGCTCTGGGTTCGATTCCGCAGCACTACATATACACAAAAAGGCCAGAAGTGGAGCTGTGGCTCAAGTGCTAGCTTGTGGCAGAGTGCTAGCTTAGAGCAAAAAGAAGCCAGGGACAGTGCTCAGGCCCTGAGTCCAAGCCCCAGGACTGGCAAAAAAAAATCATCTGTGGGGATTCCCCAGAAAAATGGTAGGAGCAAAAAAAAAAAAAAAAGAAATACCTCATTTTTCCAGTTGGCCAGAAAAGGCCGGAGGAAGATGGTGTCTTAATTAGGTGGAAGGCAGGATTCCAGGCAGGATGACCTGCCTAGTGCCCAATACCATTTGTTTTGCTTTCATTTATTTATTTAATTTATTATTCCACTTGAATGATTTCATTAACTTTTCCACTTGGTTGCCCAATGGGGTAATGTAGTGTAAAGGGCACAGCCACAAGGCCATCCAAAATTTTGCAGCTGAAGTGACAGGCTGGCAGCCACTAGGGCCACAGCCTGGAGAATTCATTCCTTAATTTCCTTACTTTCATGGCATTATATTTTTCTCTTAAAAAATCCCCCTTTTGTGGGTCGGGCGGGCAGAGAACCTCGTTCCATAGCCGGGTTGTGCGTGCAGTGATGGAAAATAATGATGGTCACTTCCTAGGGGTGTTTAGAGGTGGCTTCCATTCCAGTATGTTCTCCTGTGATCTGTGATATAAGTGGATATGAATATATCTCAGATTATAAGTAAATACAACAATATCTATCTATTTACTGATATACCATGTAATTACTGATCCACCCACCCAACCATCCACCCATCCAACCATGCATCTACCCATCTAGCCACACATGCACCCATCCACCCAACCACCCACCCATCTCTCAACATACCCATCCACCCATCCATCCATCCACCCATTCACACATCCATACATCCACCCATCCACCCATCCACCCTTCCATCCACACACCCACCCATTCATCCACCCACCCATCCACTGATCCATCATCCACCCATCCACCCATCCATCCATCCACCACCCGCCGCCCACCCACCTGTTCAACCATCCATCCATCCGCTCACCCACCCACACACCCACCCATCCAACACCCCATTCACCCACCCATCCACACACCCACCCATCCATCCACCCACCCATCCACTCAACCAACCACCTTTCAACAATCCATCCACCCATCTACCCCACAATTAACCCACCCACCCACCCAGCCAGCCACTCATCCACCCATCGATCCACTCACCCAATCATCCACCCATCCACCCATCCACCCATCCACCCACAAACCCATCCAACCATGTACCCACCCATCCACCCACCCATACAACCATCCATCCATCCTTCCACCCATCCACCTATCCATCTATCCATTGGCCATCTGTCCATTGTTCCAACAATCTAAACATTTATCCATCTAACTATGCAACCATCCACTCACCCATCCAGAAACCCAACCAAGCACCCATCCATCCATCCCACCACCCCCGTCCATGCACCAATCCACCCATCCAACAATCCCTCAATCCACCCCTACACCCACACAACCATCTCTCCACTCACCCATCCAGCCAGCCACCCAACCACCCATCCACCCATCCACCCATCCAACAACCCACCCACCCAATTACCCATCCATCGATCCACCCAACCATCCACCCACCGACCCCCATCCACCATCCATTTAGCCATCCATCCAGCCATCCCTCCACCCATCTATCCATCCATCCATCCATCCATGACACATCCATCCATCTGCTCACCCACCCATCCACTAATCCACCCACCTATCCACCCACCCATCCACCCATTGACCTATCCATCAGTCCATCGGGCCATCTGTCTATTGTTCCAAGCAATATTACCATCTATCCTCCAAATATGCACCCATACACCCACCTAGATACCCACACTTCCAACTGCCCATCTCTCCATTGTTGATCTGTCTCTCGTTCTCTATCTATCTATCTCTCTGTCTGTCTGTCTCTCTCTCTTTCTATCTATCTATCTATCTATCTATCTATCTATCTATCTATCTATCTATCTGTCTGTCTGTCTGTCTGTCTGTCTGTCTGTCTATACATTTATCTATCCATCCATCCAGGTATAAAGCAATCCATCCACCCATACACCAACCCATCTATTCATCCAACCACCCAATCACCCGCCTGTCCGTCTGGCCTTCTGTCCTCCATCCATCCATCTGTCTGTCTAACTGGGTGTCTGTGTGACTTTGTATCCATCTCTCCCTCTAACTCTCTATATATCAATCTGTCTATCCTTCGACCCACTCAAGCAGCTATCTCCCCATCCATCCAGCTGTCTATCTATCTATTTGTCTAGATAGCTGTCTGTCTTTCTATCTCTCTACCTGTCTATCTAACCACCTAACACGCTCTTTAACTATCCATTAATCTATCCATCCCTATACACATCCATCTATCCATCTATTTATCTATCTATCCATGTATCTATCCATTAATCTACTCACCATCCACCCATCCTCCCATCTATCCATTTATTTATCTTACCATCTCTCCGTCTATCAGTCTATGTATCTCTCTGTTTGACTACCTATCCATCGATCACTGTATGCATGTATCCCTTCAACTATCCATCCATGTGTCTATCTCTCTCTATCTCTCTATCTCTGTTTGTGTCTGCTTGTCTATCTCTCTGTCGATCCATCTATCCCGCTATCTATCCATCCATCCTTCCATCCGTCAGACCATCCACCTTTACATACATAGATACATCCATCCTCCCACCCACTTATCCAATCATCTTTCCACCTACAGATCCATCCACACATCCATACCTCCACCCATCCATCCATACATCCATGAATCCATCCATACATCCCTCTGTCCATCCATCTCTAAATCCATCTATCCACCCAACTATCCACCCATCCATCCATCCATCCACCCATCAAACCATCCACCCATCCTTTCATCTGTCCACCCATCCATCACCGTTCCAACCATCCACCCAGGCACCCATCCACACATCCTTCCATCCTCCAACCTGCTCACCCACCACCCACTCAACCACGCGCCCTCCAACCCACCAACCTCCCAACGTATCTAACTACATTCCTTTCTACCATCCAAACTACCTTCTTACCTACCTTCCTATGTATTTATCCATCCTCCCATCCATCCACCAATCCGCCCACCTACCCATCCACCCACCCATCCACCCATCCACCCAAATCCATCCAACCACCCAACATTCCACCCATCCATTGGGTTGTAAAGTGAACTCCCATCCTCACACATCACCCGGCCATGGAATCCAAGCCCAGTGCATCCAAAGTAAAATAAAATTTCTGGAACCAGGTAGTGGATGCGATCAATGAACTGGAAAACATGCTTCATTGTGGCTGTAGCATAGATGGGTTTTGCAGTGCAGTGATGGAAAATCATGATGGCCACTTCATGGGGTTCTTAAGAGGTGGCTACCTTTCCAGTATGTTCTTCTGTGATGTAGGATATCAATAAATTTAATATACCTCAAAAAGAGGGAACTATGTCAAGATCTATCTACTTATCTATCCTCTATTTAACTATCCACAGACCCACCCATCCACCCATCCATTCGTCTGTCCATCCACCCATCCACCCACCTACTCACCCATTCAACCTTCCACCAATCCACCCATCCATCCATCCACCCACCCATCTTTCAATCCCTCCATCTATGAACCCACCTGTCAATCCATGCACCCTACCATTCACCCACCCACCACCATCCTTCCACCCATCCACCCACCTACCCATACACCCAACCACCAACCCTCCCATGCCCCCACCCATACACTCAACCATCCATCTTCCCACCCCTTCACCCACCCATCAACCCAACCAACCACCCACACATCCAGACGGTGATCCACGCATGCATCCATTCATCCACCCACCCATAATCGCATCCACCCACCAACCCATCCACATATCCACCCACCCAGCCACCCACGAATCCACCCACCCATCCATCCACCCACGCACCATCACATCCACCCATCCACCCACCCATCCATCATCTATCCACTCATCCACCCACCCATCCACCCACTCACCCACCCATCCATCTCTCTGTCTATCCATCCGGCCATCTGTGCATTGTTCTAAGAATCTAATCATCTATCTAACTAACTATGCACCCATCCATCCATCCAGATGCCCACTCTTCCAACTTCCCATATCTCCATTGTTGGTCTGTCTCTCTGTGTTTCTGTCTGTTTATCCTTCTACCTATCTGTCTATCTATCTATCTATCTATCTATCTATCTATCTATCTATCAATCTATCCATTTATGTATCCATCCACCCACGCATTCACCCATCCATCATCCATCCACCAAATCATCTATCCATCCACCCCCCCCCTCAATCATCCACCTGTCCTTCTGCCCTTCCATGGTCCATCTGTCTGTCTGTCTGTCTCTCTTTCTGGGTGTGTCTCTTTTTTTTTTTTTGGCCAGTCCTCAGCCGTGAAATCAGGGCCTCAGCACTGTCCCTGGATTCTTTTTTGCTCAAAGCTAGCACTCTGCCACTTGAGCCACAGTGCCACTTCTGGCCATTTTCTGTATATGTGGTGCTGAGGAATCAAATCTGGGTGTCTCTCTATCCATTTCTCTTTCTATCTCTTTGTACATCAGATTGTCTATCCATCCCCCCACTGATCCCTCTATCCACCCATCCATCCATCTATTTATTTGTCTAGCTAGTTGTCGCCTGTCTATCTCTCTGTCTGTCTCTCTAACCACCTAACACACTTTTTAACTATCCATCAATCTATCCATCCGTCTACACATCAGTCCATCCATCTACTTATCTAACTATCCATATATCTATCTATTCAACTATCTATCCACCATTCACCCATCCTCCCATTCATCTATCTATCTCTCTATCTCTATATCAATCCATCCATCACTCTATTCGTCTATCCCTCAAACTATCCATGCATTCATCTATCTATCTATCTATCTATCTATCTATCTATCTATCTATCTATCTATCTATCTGTGTTTGTGTCTGTTTCTCTACCTCTCTGTCTATCAAACTATCCCCGTACCCATCCGTCCATCCATCCATCCATCCATTCATCTTTACATACATATATTCATCCCTCCTGCCCCCCACTATCCAACCATCCTTCCATATACTGATCTAACCACACATCCATCCCTCCACCTACCCATCCACCCATACATACAGGAATCCATCCATTCACCCATTAAACCACCTCCCAATCCTTCCATCCATTCACCCATCCATTTTCTCTTCTATGCCTCCATCCATCCCCCTCTACACATCCATCCATCCTCCCACCTGTTCAACCACCCACCCACTCAACCACGAACCCTCCAACCCACTAACCTCCCTACCCATATACCTATGTTCCAGTCTACCATTCTAACTACCTACTTACTTAACTTCCTATGTATTTATCCATCCATCCACCAATGCACCCACGCATCCATCCAACCATCCACCAATCCATCCATCCATCCATCCATCCATCCATCCATCCACTCACGCACCCATCCAGCGACCCATCCAAACACTCACCCACCCACCCACTCATCCACCCATGTACCCACCCATCCACCTATCCACCCACCTATCCATCCACCCATCTACGCACCCACCCTCCCATCTACCCAGTCATCCAGCCATCCACCCATCCACCCACCCTTCCACACATCCATCAGTTTGGAAAGTGAATTCTCATCCTCACACATCACCTGGCCCCGGAATCCATGCCCAGTGCAACCACTGTAAAATCAGATTCCTGGAACCGGATGGCGGATGAGATCAATGAACTGGAAATCACGCTTCATTGCGCGCGTGATGTGACAAGACATACACACCTCAGTGTCAACAGACCCAACTTCTTCTTGGCCAGCCCGCCATGACTCCTTCCTCGCCAGGTTCTGCCCACAGCCTGGGAGATAAAACTTGGGAATGCCATCACAGACCTTCACCTCCCCAGGGAAAGAGAAGCCATGGCGCGAATGCAGGTTCTCGGGCTGGGCCTGGTGCTTGTACTCAGCTGGGCAGCCTCATCCTCTGGGTTGGACGTCAAAAAGGTACCAGGGTGGACAGCAGTTGATGTCCTAGGGGATGAGACTGAGTGTGTGTGTGTGTGTGTGTGTTAAAAAGTGGGCATAGTAGAAAGCGTTGGCCATGAGTGAATCTGCAAGTGTCTCCAGGGGTGGAAGGGAGCGGTGTGGACATGTCACTGTTAAGGGAAGGTTCTTGGCATGCATCAGAGAAGGAGCCTTTCTGGGTTGGTCGCCATTCTTTGAAGACAGAAGATTCCCAGGTAGGTCGCCATTCTGATGAGAATGGAAGATTTGTAGGAGGATTCCCGCGTTGGTCTCCATTGCTGTCATCTCCTCACGTCTGGGGTTTCCTTTCTCTGATTTTCTGCAGGTTTCTGGAACCTTCCTTCCAGGTCCAAATGTGTCCCGCCATCAAACAGACCCTTAGAGTTGGGATCAGGGCCGTCTTCTAGGGGAACAAGGGGATGCGGCCTTGTTGTGGGGACCTTGGGCAGGAGGTGGGTGAGGTGCGGGGCGCCATCTTCCCCACCTGTCCACATCCACCCCTGTCTTCCCCATTCCCTGTGTGTCACCCACAGATCCCCGGCCGCTGGTTCCACAGCTTCACAGCCAGCAACAAAATGGAGTTGCTCATTGACTACGACTACATGCGGCTCTACTTGCCATACTTCGAGTGTATCGACAACAACTGCGATGCCATATTGCTGAAGGTTGTGTACAGGTAATGGCATGCAGTGCCCAGGTGGAAAGGGCAGAGGCATCCTTTGCTCAGTGGTGGCCCGGGCCTTGCATTGCATTGGCTGAGGGCAGGACTTGCTGCCTGTATGGATTCAGGCATTCTCAAGGCCTGGGGACAGGACTTCCCTTCCTGTAGCATCTCAGACCCACCCATCACCTTGGGGTAGGATTTCTCTTCCTGTAGTAACTGACCCTTGTTCATCCTCTGGGGGTGGGACTTGCTTCCTGTAGGGATTCAGGCATGTCTATCACCTAGTGCTGGGACTTCCCTTCCTCTAGGAACTGGGGCAGGTACATCCTCTGGGGGAGGGACTTCCCTTCCTTTAGGATCTCGGGCATGTCCATCACCTAGGGGTAGGGCTTCCCTTCCTCTAGAACCTGAGGCCGATCCATCACCTGGGGGCCGGATGTCCCTGAGTCTGGGAAGTCAGGTATGTGTGTCACCATGAAGTGAGATGGGAAAGTAAATTTCTTTTCCTGGAGATTCCAACAGGATGAGTACATGGTGCCCATTAGGCACTCCTCAAACCCCACCCCGATAGTTTAGGATGTAGGCAATACAGAAGGGCACAGGATGAGCTGACCACCACTGTCTCTCTGTGCTTTCTCCTCCACCAGATACTTAGGGCGCTATCGCCATCTGTCCACAGTGATAGAAAAGCAACACCAAGGCCTCTACCATACCGAAGGTGAGTCCCCCAGTGTGGCTCTGGGACGGCTATTCCCACAGGAAACTCAGAGGCACCTGGACCCACATTGGTCAGTTGAGGGGAGGGCGAGCACAGGAAGCTCCCAGGCCTGGGAACTTGACTGACAGGTTCAGTGCCCTGTAGGCCGAGGGCCCAGTACTGGGGTTAGGGATTCGGGAATCCCATGGAAGCTTCCCCCATCTTCCCTGCAAATGTTGGAGGGGTCTCCGTCCCTCCTCTTTTCCACCAGCAAACACTCTACAAATTCTGGACGTGGGCGATAGCATGCTGCTCCTGGGCTACACCTACCAAGGCTACAGGGGCAGAACGTCTGCCATCCTGGCGCTGGGTATGTTTTGCCCTCCCCCCGTCCTTCCCCGGGGAGGCTCTCGGAGAATCAAGTGAAATTTGATGGAGTCTAATGGGCGTCCATTCCCCTGGTTTCTCCTGGATTCCTAGGTCGAAGGCGCACGCTGAGTGAGGCGGACATAGAGAAGTTCCAGAAGTTACTCCAGCAGAGAGGCATCGTGGCAGAACCCATGAGCTTCACTGGCGATGGTAAGGTCACCCTGGGAGGCAGAGTTCGCACACTATGGAACCCTGGACCCTGGGAGCTTCCACACCCATCTCTCATGCTTCCTGGAGGAGGACACGTGGCTCAGACTTAGTTTTCCTTTCCTTTCTCTCTTACAGACAACTACTGACCCCAGGAGGTAAGAAACAAATAAATACCTACAATGTCCAGGAAATGATCTGTCTCGGGTGACTCGATGGCTGTCAGCAATCGAGTGGAGGGCAGTGTTGCCGGTTGCTGGTTCCCCCATCCCCATTGGGCGCCGCACCCTCCCTGGCGGCTCCTCGCGTGCTCATTTCTGACTCCACCCAGGAGTGAAGGACCCAAGGAATTCACCCCCACCTGCTCATCCTACAGGAAAAAGAATCAACATGAAAAGAAAATTGTCCCCCATACTCCCTGAGATTGTTATTTCCTAATTTCCCATTGACCTGGGCACCCCAGCTCTTTCTTACTCCCCAATCCTGCTGCAATCTCTGTCCTGGGACGGTCTACACCCATGATTAAATAAAATGATTCATGTGCACAAT
Organism: Perognathus longimembris pacificus; assembly: GCF_023159225.1. Lineage (NCBI taxonomy): Eukaryota > Metazoa > Chordata > Mammalia > Rodentia > Heteromyidae > Perognathus > Perognathus longimembris. The sequence goes on from NW_025960156.1 coordinate 151,821, forward strand.
GACATGCGTCTTCCACAGAATATTCCAGACACACGAGGCAGAGAAATATCAACCTAGGGATATTTGTGAAATTGGGATACTGGGTCTAACTGGGGTCATCTTGTCTTCATGATAGGCGAAGTTAAGTCCCGCCCCCGGGTGATGGGTTTATCCGACTTCCCAGAGCAAGGGAAATCCCACCCCCAGGTGATGGAAATGCCTAAATTTCTAGAAGCAACTCCTGCCCCCAGGAGATGCGCAGGCTTAGGTCCCTCGGGCACAAAAAGTTTTGCACCAAGGCAATGGGTATGCTTGGGTTTTGAGAAAAATGGAAGTCCCACCCCAGCTGATGAGAATTTCTGGATTGGAAAAGGAGGGGATGTCCTGCCCCCAGGTGATGGGCATGCCTTAGTTCCTAGAGGAGGGAAGTTCTGATCCCAGGTGATGAGCATGCCTGAGTTTCTAGAGGAAGGGAAGTCCCTCCCCCAGGTGATGAGCATGCCTGAGTTACTAGAGGAAGGGAAGTCCTGCCCCCAGGTGATGAGCATGCCTGTCTTCTTAGAGGAAGAAAAATCCCAGCCCCTGGTGTTGGGCAGAGGCCTGCATTGTTCACAGTGGGGTGTGCAAAAGGATTGCTTTGGGCTTCAGTGGAATAGGCAAGTCTCTTACTGGACTTATTGCGGTGTGCAAAGGCATATATTGGAATCAGTGGAATGTGCAAGGCCACTTTCATTATTAGAGGGGTGCATGCAAGGTCCACCCTTGACCTCAGTAGGGCATTCAAAAGGATTGTATTTGGCATCCGTGGGCTATGCAAAACTGTAGTGGCCTCAGTTCGTTGAGCAACGGCTTGCATTGCTCTCTGGAGCATTCAAGGCCTGTATTGGCCTCAGTGGGCCCTTCGGCGACTGAATTGGCCTCAGTGTGGTTTGCAAATGTGTATTTGATTTCAGTGGAGTGTACGAACCCTGCAATGGACTCAGTGGAACACGCAAGGCCTGAACAGGGATCAGTGGGGTATGCAAAGTCCTGTGTTTGTCCCCAGGGGAACATGCAAGGACCATATTGATCTCAGTGGTGTGTGCAAGGATTTGCGTTGCTCCCACTGGAGTGTGTAAGGTCTGTTTTGGGCTAAGAGGGACCTGTAAGTTTTTAGCGGCCTCAGTGGGGTTTGCAAATGCTTCTATTTTCCTCAGTTGGTGTGTACAAGGACTGTGTTTCCCTCAAAAGCCTGTTTTGGACTCGTTGGGCTGTGCAAAGGGCTGGGCTGGCATCAACAGGGAGTGCAAGTTTGCTACTGGCCTCAGAGGACCTTCTCAGTGTCCGCATAAGACCTCAGTGGAGTATGCAAAGGAGCACATTAAGCATCAGAGGACTGTGCAAGGTATGTATTGGTGTCAATGGGGCGTGAAAGTCCTGCGCTGGCCTCAGTGCAGGGTTGGAAAGGTCTCTACTGCCCTCAGTGGGGACCGCAAACCCCACATTGTCCTCAGTAAGGTGTGAAGAAGAGTGTATTTGGCCTCATAGAAGAATGCAAAGCCTGTATTGGTGTCAATGTGGTGTGCAAGGCCTGCATTGGCTTCAGTGGTGTGTGCAAGGCCACTTCTGGACTCAGATAAGGATGGGCAAAGCCTGTGTTAGACATCAGTGGGGTGTGCAGAGGTCTTTGTTCATGCTTGGTGAACTATGCAAGTTACTTATCTGTTTCAGTGTAATTTGTAAGGCCTGAATTGGTGTCAATGGGGCACACAAAGGGTCTATTGTTATTAGTGGGTGTGCAATCCCCTGTATTGCCCTCAGGGGGGCATTCAACACCTGTGCTTCCTCTGGTGGAATATACAAGGACCGCATTGTGTTCAGTGGGGTGTACAAAGCTTGCATTGCCCTCACTGGATTGTGTAAGTTATACGGGCTTCATTGTAGCATTCAAGGCTTGCATTGTCCCCAGTGGGGCCCACAAGGGATCTCTCAGCCTCAGAGGGCTTTGCAAGGCCTGTGTCATCCATGGTGTGGTGTGGAAGAGGCAATATTTTCCCTCAGTGAAAAGCACAAGGCCTGCATTGGCCTCAGTAGGGTGTCCAAGGCCTCTATCAGCCTAAGAGGGTGTGTGTAACAGCATGCATTTGCCTCAGTGGGGTGTGGAAACAAGTGTATTGGCCTCAGTCCAGTGTGTAGAGCCTGTGTTGGCTTCCTTGGAATCCACAGGTTTTCATAGTCCTCAGTGGGGTCTGCAATGCCTATATTGTCCTCAGTAGTGTGTGCAAGTGTGTGTATTTCCCCTGCTGGGGCATGCAATGCCTTTATCGGCCTTTTGGGGGATGTGCAAAAGATTGCATTTGTCTTTAGTGGATTATGCCATCCCTGTTTTGGATTCAGTGAGGTGTACAAGGCCTCTATTGGTGTCAATGGATTACACAAGGCAGCTACTGGCCTCAGAGGTTGTGTGCAAGGCGTGTATCATCCTCAGTGGGGAGCACAAGGCCTGCATTGGACTCAATGGTGCTTGCAAAGAGCTAAATTGGCCTCAGTGGGCTGTGCAAAGTCTTCTGTTGCTCTCACTGGAATGTGTGAGGCCTGTATTGTTGTCACTGGAGCACGCAAAGCCTGCCATGTCCTCAGTGGGGCACACAAGACCTGGATTGGTCTCAGTGTGGTGTATAAATCCGTGTTGGCCTCAGTGGGCCATCTTGCTGCTCATGATTCCACCTCTCTCTATCTCTGTCTGTCTCTGTCTCCCTCTCTACATCAGCATTGGGCACAGTTGGGATGATGGGTAGGAGACATAATTGCCTACCCATGTGACTTTGGTGTAAAAGGTGAGGTTCAGGATTCAAACCCCTGAGTGAATCCTATGTGGTGCACGAAGGTCCATGGGTTTCCTTTCTCAACCATGGGGCTCAGGTCCCTGGATTCCAGGAGCTGCGGGTTCGAGTCCTCTAAGCCCTGAAGCCCTGAAGGCCTAGAACACGAGTTCATTCTTTCCTTCCCCATTTCATCCTTCCATCCTTTTCTCCTTCCATCCCTCCTTTCTTCATTTCCTCCTACCTTCCTTCCCTCCTTCCTTCTTTCTTTCGTCCCTCCTTCCTTCCCTCCCTCTTCTCTCCTTCCTTCCCTCTTTCCTTCTTTCCCTTCCTTCCCTCCCTGTCCCGCTCCTTCCCTCTCTCCCACATTCTTTCCATCTTTCTCCCTTCCTTTCTTCCCTCTTTCCCCCTTTCTTCCTTTACTTCCTTCCCTCCTACCCTCCCTCCTTCCTTCCCTTCTTTCTCTTCCTCCCTCATTTCCTACCTCCCTCGTTCCTTCCATCCTCCTCCCTTTTCTCCTTCCCTTCTTCCTTCCTTCCTTCCCTTCCTTCCTTGGCTTCCATCTTTCCTTCCCTCATTACTTTCCTTCCTTCCTTCCTTCAGGCTGGGTTTCATCTGCCACGGTGGAGCCCATGAAGGTACCAGGGTGGAAGGGACTCCGGGTGCGTCACCATTTCATTGAAGAAGGAGAATTTCTGGGTGGGTCTTCTCTGTATTGAAGAAGGAACTTTTCCAGGTGGGTCGCCATTCTCTTGTAGATGGAGGAATTGCAGGAGGATTCCCACCTGGGTCTCCATTGCTGTCATCTCCCCACTTCTACGGTTTCCTTTCTCTGATTTTCTGCATGTTTCTAGAACTTTCCTTACCGATTCGAATGCACCCTGCCTTCCAAAAGGCCTTTAGAATTGGGATCAGAGCCATCCTCTTAGGGAAGAAGGGAATGCAGTCCTGTTGAGCACTCCTTGGGTGGGAGACAGGTGAGGTGCAGGGCACCATCTTCCTCACACTTCTGGGTCCATCCCCTGTGTCCCCCATTCCCTGTTTTTCCCCTCGCAGACTGTCGGCCTCTGGTACCACATCTTCACGGCCAGCAATGAACTGGAGGACCTGAGGGACGACGACTACCTGCGGCTCTACTTGCCCTCCTTTGATTGTTCTGGTCCCAACTGCGATGCCATATCGCTGGAGTTCCAGTACAGGTAATGGCATGTTGTTCCCAAGGGGGAAAGGGATGGAGGCCTCCATTGCTCAGTGGTGGCCTGGGCCTTGAACTGCATTGGCTGGGGGTGGGACTTCCTGCCTGTAGGGATTCATGCATGCCCCATACCTGGGGGTGGGATTTCCCTTCCTGTAGGATCTCAGTCCCACCCATCACCTGAAGGTGGGACTTCTCTTCCTGTAGGAACTGAGACTCGCCCATCCTCTGGGGGTGGAACTTCCTTCTTATAGGGATTCAAGCACATCTATCACCTAGTGGTGGGACTTCCCTTCCACTAGGAACTGAGGCACGCCCATCCTCTAGGGGTGGGACTTCCATTCCAGTAGGATCTCAGGCAAGTCCATCACTTAGGTGTGGGACTTAACTTTGGGAGTCAGGTATATCTGTCAACATGAAGTGAGGTGGGGAAGTGAATTTCTTTTCCGGGAGTTTACAACACGATGACAAGGTGGCTCTCAATAAACCCAGCCCCGACCCTCACTCTCATAGTTTTGGACACAGGGGCACAGGCCGAGCTGACCACCATTGGCTCCCTTTGCTCTCTCCTCCGTCAGGTACGTGGGGTGCTCTCGCCGCCTTTCCACGGTGCTGGAAAAGCAACGCGGGGGCCTCTACCAAACGGAGAGTGAGTCCCCCAGTGTGGCCCCCTGGCCATCTATTCCCTCAGAAACCTCAGGGGCACTGGGACCCGCATAGGTCAGCTGGAGGGAGGGCGGGCACAGGAAACTCCAGGGCCCGGGCACTTCACTGACAGGTTCAGAGATCTATAGGCCAAGGGCCTGGCCCTGCAGCTAAGGATTCCGGAATGCCACGGAAACTTCCCCCATCTTCCCTGCAAACGGTTGTGGTGGCTCTCTCCCTCTTCAGTTCCACCAGAGAACATTCTAGAAGTTCTCTATGTGGGCAACAGCATGATGCTCCTGGGCTCTGAATTCCAAGTCTTGAGCAACGAACCCTATGCCATCCTGGCACTGGGTAGGTAATGTTCCCCCCCTGCCACCCCCTCCCCAAAAGCTCCTGGTTGGATCAACTGCAATTCGATGGAGTCTAACTGGCGTCTGTTCCCCTGTCTTCTTCTGGATTCTTAGGCTGAGAGCGCATGCTGAGTGAGGCAGACATGGAGAAGTTCCGGAAGGTTCTCAAGCAGAAGGGAATCATGGCGGAACCCGTGCGCTTCACTGGCAATGGTAAGGTCCCCCTGGGATGCAGACCTCGCACACTATGGAACCATGGGACCTGGGAGCTTCCATTCTTAGTCTCTCATGGGTCCTGTAGTGGTACATGTGGCTCGGACTCAGTTTCCCTTTTCCTTTCACTCCTACAGATGTCTGCATAGATGGTGACAAGAGTAAGGAATAAATACATACAATGTCCAGGAAATGATCTGTCTCAGGTGACTCGATGGTTGGGCATCCGAGTGGAAGGAGGTCAAGCTGGATGCTGGTTTCCCCGTCCCCATTGGGCATCCCACCCCCGCGGTGGCTTCCTCATGTGCTCATTTCTAACTCCACCCAGGACTGAAAGACCCAAGAAGTTCACCCCCACTTGCTCATCCTACAGGAAAAAGAATCAACATGAAAAGGAAATTGTCTCCCCCCTGAGATTGTTATTTTCTTATTTCTCAATGACCTGGGCACCCTTTCTCACTCCCCAATCCTGCTGCAGTCTATGTCCTGGACCTATTTACACTAATGATTAAATAAAATGATTCGTGTGCACAATGACATGCGTCTTCCACAGAATATTCCACACATACAACGCAGAGAAATATCAACATAGGGATATTGTGTAATTTGGATACAGGGTGTAACTGGCGCCATCTTATCATCATGCTAGATGTAGTAAAGTACCGTCCCCAGAGGATGGGTCTGTCTGAGTTCCCAAAGCAAAGGAGGTCCCGTCCCCAGGTGATGAATATTCCTAAATTCTTAGAAATGACCCCAGGTGATGGGCAGGCCTGAGTACCTAGAGGACAGGAAGTCCTGCCCTCAGGTGATGAATGTGCCTGAGTTTGTAGAGAAAGGGAAGTTCTGCCCTCAGCTGATGAGAATTCCTGGAACGGAAAAGGAAGGGAAGTCCTGGCCCCAAGTTATAGGGATTCCTGAGTTCCTATAGGAAGGGAAGTCCCACCCCCAGATGATGACTGTGCCTGAATTCTTAGAGGAAAGGAAGTCCTTCCCTCAGGTGGTGGGCATGCCTGAGATTCTAGAGAAAGGGAAGTTTGGCCCTCAGGTGATGGGCGTGCCCGAGTTTCTAGAGAAAGGGAAGTTAAGTCCTCAGCTGATGAGAATTCCTGAATTGGAAAAGGAAGAAAAGTCCCACCCACAAGTGATAGGCATGCCTGAGTTTCTACAAGAAGGGACGTCCCGCCCCCATTTTTGGATGTACCTGAGGTACTAGAGGCAGGAAGTCCCATGCCCAGGTGATGGACATGCCTAAATTCCTAGTAGTAAGTCCCGCCCCCAGGTGATGGACAGACCTAAGTCCCTACAGGAAGGTAAATCCCACCCTCCCAACCATGATGGACGTGCCTGCGTTCCTTAAGAAGGGCAGTCCTGCCCCCCAGTGATGGGTATGGGTGAATTACTACAGACCAGAAGCCCCACCTCCACGAGATATTTTAGGTCTCCGTGTGGTGTGCAGAAGGACTGTATTGGCCTCAGTGGATCACACAAAGCCTGCATTGACCACAGTGTGGTGTGCAAGGCCAGGGTCCCATCTTGTTCCTCAGGCTTCCACCTCTCTGTCTGTCTGTCTGTCTGTCTCTCTCTCCAAGTCAGCATTGGGCGTAGCTGGTATGAAGGGTGGGATTAATGTCTGCCTACCTAGGCCACTCGGGAATTCGACCGCCTAATTGCATCACATGAAGCACCCGTTAGTCCACAGTTTTCAGATCTCAACCATGGGGCCTGGGTCCCAGGACGTCAGGGGCCGCGGGTTCGAGTCCACTAATCCCGGAGAATAAGACGCCGTGCCAAAAACTCGAGTTTGTGCTTTCCTTTCTTCCCCGTCCCTCCTTCCTTCCCTCCTTCCTTCCTTCACTCGTTCCTTCCTTGCTGTCTTTCCTCATTCCTTCCCTCCCTGCTTTCTCCTTCCTTCCTTCCCTCTATCATTCCTCCCCACTGTCCTTCCTTCCCTCCCCCACTCCTTCTTCCTACCTCCTTTCTTCCTTCCCTACTTCCTTTGTGTACCTTCTTCCCTTCCTTTCTACTTCCTTCCTTCCTTCCCTCCTCTCTTCCCTCCTCCCATCCCTCGTCTTTCATTACTTCCCTCCTGTCTTCCCTCCTTCTATACTTCCCTCCATCCTTCCTTCCCGGCTGTCTTTCTTCATTCCTCTCCTTCCTTCTCTCCCTTTTTCTTTACCTCTTCCTCTGAACCTTCTTTTCTTCCTTCCCTCCCTCCATCCATTCTTCCTTTCTTCCTTCCAACCTTCCTTCTTTCCTCCCCATTTTCCCACCTTCCTTCCCTTTTTACTTCCATTCTTCTTTCTTTCCTCTTTCCCTCCCTCCCTTCCTCCTTCCTTCCTTCCTGCTTACATCCTCCCTGCCTTCCCTCTTCCTTTCTTCCTTCCCTTCTTCCTTCCTCTCATCCTCATCCTCCCTCCCTCCTTGCTTCCTTCCCTCCTTATTTCCTTCCTTTTTTCTCTCTCCTTTCCTCCCTCCTTTCCTCCCACACTCCTTTCCTCTCTCCCTTACTCCTTCCTTTCTTCCCTCCATCCTTTCCTTCCCTCACTTTTCCTCCCCTCCTTCCTTCCCTTCCTTCTCTCTCTCCTTCCTTCCCTCACTCACTCTTTCCTTCCACCCATCCCTCCTTCCCTTCCTCCTCCCTATTACCGGCTTTTGCTGCCTACCCTTCCTCCGTCCCTGTCTTCCTCTCTCCTTCCATCCTTTTATTCCCTTCTTCCTTCCTTCCCTCCTGTCTTCCCTCCCTCCTTCTTCTCCTTTCTTACCTCCCTCCATCTTTCCCAATTCCTCTGCTCCTTCTTTCCTTCCTTCCTACCTTCACTCCCTACTTCCTTCCTTCTCTCTTCCCTCATTCCTCCCTTTATCCTTTCCTCCATCACTCCCTTCCTTCCTTCCCTCCCTGCTCCTCTCCTTCGCTCCTTCCTTCATTCCACCCTTCCCTCCTTCCTTCAGTCCTTCCTTCCTTTCTCACCTTCCTTCCCTTTTTCAATCCCTCCTTCCTTCCCTGCCTTCCCTTCCTGCTTCCGATCCTTCCTACCTCCTTCCTTCCATGCTTCCCCTTTCCCCTTTCCCCTCTTTCCTTCTTTTCCTTCTTTGCCTCCCTCTCTCCCTCCCTCCCTCCCTCGCTCCCTCCTTCTGTGCTTCCTTCCTTTCTTTCTTTTCTTCTTCCCTCCTTCCTTCTTTGCTTCCCTTTTCCCTTCTCTCAGTCCCTCACTCCTTTTTTCCTTCCCTCCTTCCTTCTTTCCAAGCTTCCCTTCCTCCTCCCTTTCCTCCTTCCTGCCCTTGTTTCGCCCGTGCTTCCCTTCCTTTCCTCCCTTCCTTCTTCCTTCCTTCCCTATTCCTTCCTTTCCTCCCATCTGTCCTTTCTTCCTTCCTTCCTCCTTTCCTTCCTTCTTTCCCTCCCTCCTTCCTTCCATTCTTGCCCCTTTCCTCATTCCCTCCTTCCTTTCTTCCTTCCCTCCCTCCTTCTTCCCATCCTTGCTCTTTTCCTCCCTCCTTCCCACCTTCCTTCCTTTTGCTTTCCAGTTTTCATCCTTCATTCCCTCTCTACTTCCTTCCAACTTTCCCTCCTCCCTCCTACCTTCCCTACCTTCCCGGCCTTCCTTTCTTCCTTGTTTCCTTCCTTCAAGCCTTCTCTCCCTCCTTCCTTGCCTTCCTCCTACCTTCCCTCTCAACACAATCTGGAAATTTTATTTTTATACAATGCATCCTGGATTTATCTGTATCATATATAATTGGTGGATGAATATACAGTAGATAAATATATATTATTCACATGTATCCTATATGTATGTAGTGTATGTGTTTTATATATTATGAAAATATATGTAAATTAGTAAATATATCTTATGAATATATTATAATAAAAATGTGTATTTATATGTGCATTTTTATATGCAACTCACCCTCGTCCACCTCACCATCCTCCTCCCTCCTCTCATGTGTCTCCACCCACTGGATGTCTTCCCTGAAACACAGGTGATGGGTGTGCCTGGTTTCCTAGAGGAAGGCAAGTACCGCCCCCAGGTGATGGGCATGACTGAATTCCTGGAAGAAGGGAGGTCCCGCCTCCAGGTGATGGGCGTGCCTGAGTTTCTACAGAAAGGGAACTCGCGTCTCCAGGTGATGGGCATGCCTGAGTTTCTACGGAAAGGGAACTGAGTTCTTAGAGGAAGGGAAATCCCATCCCCTGGTGATGAGCAGAGGCTTGCATCTGCCAGAGTGGAGTATGCAAAAGGATTGCTTTGGGCTTCAGTGGAGTACACAATGTTCTGATTGGACTCAGTCAGGCATACAAATGCCTGTATTGGTGTCAGTGGAGTGTGCAAGGCTGCTACCCTTATTAGGTGGGTGGGTGTAAGGCCAGCCCTTGATCTCAGTAGGGCATGCAAAGGGACTGCATTTGGAGTCAGTGGGCTATGCAAGACCTGTAGTGCCTTCAGTTGGTTGTGCAAAAGCTTGTATTGCTGTCTGAGGGTGCAAGTCCTGTATTCATCTCAGTGGGGCCATCCATGACTGTATTAGCCACACTGCTGTGTACAATTTCCTGCATTGGCTTCAGTGGAGTGTCCACGGCATTCATAGGCCTTAGTGGGGTATGCAAAGTCCCAAATTTGTTTTTGGTAGAATATGCAAGGAACTCATTGATCTCAGTGGGGTGTTCAAAGACTTGTATTGCTCTGACTAGAGTTTGTAAGGTCTGCATTGATTTTACTGCAGTATGCAAGGCCAGCATTTTCCTCAGCAAGACCTGTAAGGCTTTAGCGGCTCAGTGGGGTGTGCAAACTCTTCGATTTCCCTGAGTGGGGCTATACAAGGCCTGGATTTCCCTCAAAGGACTTTATTGGACTCAGTGGGCTGTGCAAAGGCCTGTGCTGGCATCAGTGGGGAGTGCAAGTTCGCTACTGGGCTCAACTCAGAGGGGAGTCACAATGTCCACATGAGACTTCAGTGGGGTGTGCCAAGGACCACGCTGAGCGTCAGTGATCTATGCAAGGTATGTGCTGTTCTCGATGGGGTGTGCAAAGGCCTGCATTGGCCTCAGTGAGGGTTTGGAAATGTATGTACTCCCCTCAGTGGGGAGCGCAATCCCCGCATTGCCCTCAGTGGGGTATGCACAAGGAGTGTGTTTAGCCTTGGTGGAGAATGCATGGCCTGCATTGAAGTCAGTGTGGTGTGCAAGACCTGCATTGGCGTCAGTGGAGTGTGCAAGGCTACTTATGGACTCAGAGGGGGATGGGTAAAGGCTGTGTTTGCATCAGTGGGGTGTGCAACGGGTGTGTGTTTGTGCTCGGTGGGCTATGCAAGTTGCATATCCAGTTCAGTGGAGTGTGTAAGGCCTGAATCAGTGTCATTGTGTCACACAAAGGCTACATTGGCCTCCGTGGGGTGTGCAAATACCAATATTGCTCTCACGGGAGTATTTAGGGCCTGTATTGGACTCATTGGCACCTTCAAGTATCCCATCATTTTCAATAGGGTGTGCAATCGCCTGTATTGCCCTCAGGGGGGCATTCAACCCCTGTGCTTTCTCTGGACGAATATGGAAGGACCGCATTGCTCTCAGTAGGATGTGAAAAGGTTTGTATTGCCCTCACTGGCGTGTGTAAGTTCCATACGGCCCTCAATGTAACATTCAAGGCCTGCATTGTCCCCTGTGGGTCCCACAAGGCATCTGTCAGCCTCAGTGTGGCATGCAAGCCTGTATTTCCTCAGTGGGGCATGCAAGGCAAGTGTTTCCTCAGTGGGATTTGGAAAGGCCTGTTTTGCTCTCATTATGGCGGTCAAAGCCTGTATTGGCCTTGGCAGGGTGAGCAAAAAGACAGTATTTGGGTTCGGTGGAGAATGCAAGGCCTGTATTGGAATTAGTGAGTTGTGCAATACATTTATTGGTGTCAGTTGAGCGTTCAAGGCTGCTACAGGCCTCAGAAAGGTGCATGGAAGGCCTGCATTTGACCAAAATCGGATGTGCAAAAACAATTTGCTAGATGTCAGTGGACTATGCAAAGCAGGTGTCAGCCTCAGTGGGATATGTGAATGCCGGTATTGGCTTCAGTGTGTGTGTGTGAAGGCCTGAATTTGCTCAGTGGGGGTGTGCAAACAAGTGTATTGGCTTCAGTCGAGTGTGCAGAGAGTTTGTTGGCTTCATGGAACACAGAGGCCTTTCTTTCACTGCTTCCCTTCTTCCTTCGCCCATCCCTCCTTCCTTGCTTCCTTCATCACTTCTTTATCTCCTTCCTTCTATCCTTCTCTCTGTTGTTCCTTCCCTCTTTCCTTCCTTCCCACATTCCCTCCTTTCTTCATTCCCTCCTTCCTTTCTTCCCTCCATCCTTCCGTTCTTCCTTCTTTCTGTCCCACCTTCTTTCCTGACTTCCTTCCCTTCTTTCTCCTACCTTCATTTGTGGCCTCCTTATATCCTTCCCTCTCCCTTTTTGTACCCTGCTTTTCCCTCCTTCCTTTCTTCCCTCATTCCTTGGATCTATTCTTCCTTCCTTCCTTCTCTCCACCATCCCTCCTTCCTTCCCCCACACTTCCTTCCCTCCATTCCTTCCTCCTTCCTTGCTTGCTTTGCTCTTTCCCTCCTTCCTTTCTTCCCTCCTTCCAACATTCCTTCTTTCCTTGCCTCCTTCCTTCCCTCCTTTTCCCCTAACTCTTCCCTTCCTTCATTCCTTCCATCCATTCTTCCTTTCTTCCTTCTCTCCTTCCATCCCTCCTTCCTTCCTCCACACATCCTTCCCTCCTTCCCTCCTTCCTTCCCTCCTTCCATCCTTCCTTCCCACTTTCTTTTCCTGCTTCCACTAGTATTTCCATCCTTCCCTTTCTCCCTCCTTCCTTCTTTCCATCCTTCCCTTCTTGATTCCTTCCTTCCTTCCTTCCTTCCTTTATTCGTTCTTTCCTTCCTATCTACATTCCTTCCTTTCCTCCTTCCCTCCTTCATTCCTTCTGTCCTCACTTTCTTCTCTTTCTTATATCCGTCCCTCCTTTCTTCCTTCTCTTTCCTTCCATTCCACCTTCCCTCCTCCCCTCCTTCCTTCCCTCCTTCCCTCCTTCTACCCTCTTCCCTTCGCTCCTTCCTTCCCTCACTCCTTCCTACCCTCCCTCCCTCCTTCCTTCAATCCTTGCCCCTTTCCCACCTTCCTTCCCTGCTTTCACTCACATCCTTGCTCCTTCCTTCCTTCCTTCCCTCCTTCCTTTAATCATTCCCTTTTTCCTTCTGTTCAATCCTTTCTTCCCTTTTCCCTTCCCTCGTTCCTTCCCTCCCCCTCCTCCCTCCCTCCTTCCTTAAACCTTCCCCCTTCCCACCTTCCCAACTTCCTTCCCTCCCTCTCTCCTTCCTTCCATCTTTCCTTGCTTCCTTCCCTCCTTCCCTCGCTCTTTCCTTCCACCCTTCCTTCCTTCCATCCCTCTGTCCTTCCTTCCTCTCCTTCCCTCCTGTTCCTTCCTTCCCTCCCTCCTTCTTTCCTTCCCTCCCTCCTTCTTTCCTTCCTTCCTTTCTTCTTTCCTTCCTTCCTTACCTCCTTCCTTCCTTCCTTCATGCCCTCCTTCCTTCCATTCCTCCCTTCCTTCTTTCCTTCATCACTTCCCTCCTTCCACCTTCCCTTCTTCCTTTCTTTCCTCCTTCCCATCTTCCCTGGTTTTCTACACCCTTCCTTTGCTTCCGTCCTTTTTTCCTTTCCTTCCTTTCCTCCCTTCCTCCCTCTCTTCTTCCTTTGCTCATTCCCTCCACCCTTCTTTTCCTACCCTCCCTCCCTTCCATCCTTCCCCCTGCAATCTCTCCCTTTTTCCTTCCTTCATTCCCTCCAAACTTCCTTTCCTCCCTCTTTCCCTCTCTCCCTCCTTTCTCCCTTAAATACTACCTTCAAGCTTTCCTTCTTTCCCTCCCTTCTTCCTTCCTTCCTTTTCCCTTTCCTCCCTACCTCCTTCCTTCCTCTCTTTTCTTCCTTCTGTCCTTCCTACCCTCCCTCCTTCTTTTCATCCTTCCCCCTTCCCTCCCTCCCTCATTCTTCCCTTCTCTTCCTTCCTTCCCTCTTTCTGTCCCTCCCTCAGGTGATGGACATGCCTGAGTTCTTAGAGGAAGGGAAGTCCCACCCCTAGGTGATGGGCCTGACTCACTTCCCAGAGGAAGGGAAAGCTCAACCCCAGTTGATGGGCCAAGGCCTGCACTGGCCACAGGGGGTGTGCAAAAGGACTAGTTTGGGCATGAGTGGAGTATGAAAAGCCCTCATGGGACTCAGAGGGGGTTGCGAATGCCTGTATTGGAATTAGTGAAGTGTGCAAGCATTATTAGAGGAGGGCATGCAAGGCCCACCCTTGAACTCAGTAGGGTTTGCAAAAGGATTGTATTTGGTGTCAGTGGGCAATGCAACTCAGTTCATTGTGCAAAGGCTTGTATTGCTCTCTGTAGTGTGCAAGGCCTGTATTGGTCTCCGTGAGGCCTTCAATGCCTGTATTGGCCTCAATGGGGTGTGCAAATGCCTATTTGGCTTCAGTGGAATGTACAAAGCCTACAATTGACTCAATGGAACACGCAAGGCCTGCACAAGGCTCAGTGGGGTACTCAAAGTCCTGTGTTTGTCATCTATGAAACATGCAATGACCACATTTATGTCAGTGGGGTGTGCAAAGACTTGTGTTGCTATTGCTGGAGTGTGTGCTGTCAGCATTGACCTCACTGCAGAATTCAAGGCCAGCATTAGCCTCAGCGGGACCCTCAAGTCCTTAGGGGCCTCAGTGGGGTGTGAAAACGCTTGTATTGCCCTCAGTGGGGGTGTACAAGCTCTGGATTTCCCCCAAAGGCCTGTATTGCGCTCAGTGGGGTGTGCAAAGGCCTGGCCTGGCATCAGTGGGGAGTGCAAGGTCGCTACTGGCCTCAGAGGGGCTTCAAAATGTCTGCATGAGACCTCAGTCTGCTGTGGATAGGACCACATTAAGCATCTGTGGACTATGCAAGACATAGTCCTTCCCTCCCTCTGTGTTCATGCTTGGACTATGCAAGTCACATATCCCTTTCAGTGCAGTGTGTAATTCCTGAATCGGTGTCAGTGGGATGCGCAACGGTTCCATTGGCATCTGTGGGGTGTGCAAATATCTGTGTTGTTCTCATGGGAGTATTTAAGGCCTTTATTGGCCTCATTGGTGCCTTCAGGGATTGCATTGGCCTCAGGGGTGTGTGCAAATAACCTGTATTGCCCTCAGAGGGGGCATTCAACACCTGTGCTTTCTCCGTTGAAATGTGCAAGGACTGCATTGCTCTCAGTGGGGTGTGCAAAGGCTTGCATTGCCCTCACTGGCGTGTGTAAGGTCGGTATGGGTCTCACTGTAGCATTCAAGGCCTGCATTGTCCCCAGTGGGGCCCACAAGGCATCTGTCAGCCTCAGTGGGGGGTGGGGCAAGGCCTGTGTCATCCCTGGATGGATGTGCAAATGCCTGCATTTCCTGCATTGGACTCATTGGAGGTTGTGCAAAAGATTGCATTTGGCTTCAGTGGACGACGCTGTGCCTGAATTGGACTCAGTGAGGTGTACAATGCGTGTGTTTGTCCCAGTGGTGATTGCACAGAGCTGTATTAGCCTCAGTGGGGTGTGCAAAGCATTCTCTCGCTCTTCCATGCTTCCTTCCCTCTTCCTCTGCTCCTTCTTTCCCTCCTTCCCAATCGTCTCCAACCCTCCCTTCCTCCTATCCTTCCTTCTTTCCTTCCTTCCTTCCTTCCTTCCTTCCTTCCTTCCTTCCTTCCTTCCTTCCTTCCTTCCTTTTGTCCTTTCCTTCCTTCCTTCCCTCTTCATTCCCTCAGATATTCAACTACCCTTGCACATATACTCAGCCCTCAAGCCCGCCTTCCCACCAGGCACCCCAGAGATCGGGGTGGAACTCTGGGAACTCAGTGGGGTGAAGCTCACCTCAAACCTGACTGGCAGGTAGTAATACGTGCTGGTGGCCATGCAAAGCAGAAGGGGGAGGAGGAGGGGAACCCCCATCCTCATCCCCTGCACCCCAACTTCCTTTTCCCGGTTGTCAAGGCCTGGCCAGAACCTGATGGCATTGGAATCTGGAGGACGACGGGAATCCAGGCCGCATGAGGAGGTCAGCGACCAGTTCCAATTATTTTTATGTCCTTATTCCAATGGATAGATTTCATTATATTTATTTTTCCACTCAGTTGCCCAATTAGGTAACGAAGGGCACAGCGGCAAGACCTGTGGTCAAGGGAGGAACTGTGCTCCTTTGCATAGATCTCTAGCCCCACCCAGTGGATATTTAAGGCATAACATCTTGTAACACATTTGGAATCTTGGAAATGAGATCTCTCCTGCCACCTTGTGGACAGGAGACGAAGTACTCCCTACATCGTGGGGCCAGGGGAGGGCCACCCACATTCATCATGAATGCTTTCATAGCAACACTAAGTCTTGCTAACATGGAGATCCAAAGCTGTCACAGTTCTCAGAATTATCATCCCACTGGCAGGATGTCATGCACACAGAATTCCACTGGGTGGCGCCAGAGAGCCATTGAAAACAGTTCAATTCCTCCCTGTCCGCTGAGTGGCAGCATAGATCTCTGTTTCCATTATTCCAACCTGCTGGCAGGATGTCATGCACACCAAACTCCACTGGGTGGCAGCAGAGAGCTACAGAAAACAGTCAATTCCTCTCTCGGCCACACGCTGGCGCTACAGATCTCGATTCCCAGACTCTGAGTTCAAGGCCCAGACCTGAGTTCAAGGCAGAGACCTGAGTTCCAGACTCAGGTCCTGAGTTCAAGGTCCAGCCATGAGTTCTAGACTCAGGCCGCGAGTTCGTGGCCCAGACATGAGTTCAAGGCCCAGACCTTATTTCCAGGCCCTGGTCCTGAGTTCAAAGCCAAGAGCTGAGTTCAAGGTCCAACCCCCAAGTTCATGGCCCAGATCTGGAGTACAAAGCCCAGACCGAAGTTCAAGGACCAGGCTCTGAGTTCAAGGCCCAGGACCCATGTTCAAGGATCAGACCTGACTTCAAGGCTCAGCCCTGAGTTCAAGGCCCAGACCTCAGTTTAAGGCCAAGGCTGTAAGTTCAAGGCCTGAGTTCAAGGCCCAGGCCCCAAGTTCTAGGCCCAGGCTCCAAGTTCAAGGCCCAGAACCTGAGTTCAAGTCCCAGACCTGAGTTCAAGGACCAAGCCCCGAGTTCAAGGCCCAGACCTGATTTCAAGACCTAGATCTGGAGTTCAATGCCTAGGACCTGATTTCAAGGCTCAGTCCCCAAGTTCAAGGCCCAGGACCCAAATTCAAGGCCAAGACCTGAGTTCAAGGCCTAGATCTGGAGATCAATTCCAACACCCCAAGTTCAAGGCCCAGACCCAAGTTCCAAGGCCCAGGCCCCGAGTTCAAGGCCCAGACCTGGAGTTCCAGGCCCAGGCTATGAGTTCAATGCCCAGGACCCAAGTTCAGCCAGTTTAGCCAGCAAAAAGCCAGACTGGAAGCTTGGCTCAAGAGAACCAGAGAAATGCTGAAAGCAACACCGTGGCTCAAGTGGTGGAGCACTAGCCTTGAGCAGTAGTACTCAGGGACAGTGCTCAGGCCCTGAGTTCAAACCCCGTGAATGCAGATGGGAGCATGCCAACCCAGCAACAAGCACCTGAACTCCTGGGACTCAGCCAGTCCAGGAAACAGGGATATGGAGAGGAGTAAGAGGAAAATAATGTCATATCCTAAACGGAGTTGCCTTGTCTTGCCCTTTCAAAACTAATCAGAGCTAGGAGATCAGGAGGAATAGTTACCTGTCCATTTTCCTTTTTCCTGCCAGTTGTATACATGTATGTATATTTATTTTAGCCTCTGACTGGCTACTCCAAACCGGTTCTCTGTCCCTCAACACTTCCTTCAGTTATTCCTCCTTCCTTGTAATTGGCCACAATTAGGTTTATGTTCTGAAGGGAACGTTCCTGGATTATGCCCAGGGTATGTTCTCCTATGCCATTCATGTTAACTAGCCCTATGAACTTGTCAGTCTTTTGCCTGATGTTTTCAAAAGTCTCTTTTAACAGGATAACATCCCTCACTGAGGTCACCACCTGGGAACTGGCAGTTCAAGGCCATCATCTTTCTACACTGCTGTGCCCAACGCAGATCTGGACCCTGGAGGCCCCAGCCCTAGGGACTTCCTGATCTGCCCAAACTATAGGAGCTGTCCAGAGGAGACCATGACACACTCTGGCCCTAGTGACCATTCTCGTGGTAATGATGAGGACTTTTGCCAACCACACTGGATGGTACCAGGCCATATGACAAATCAGGGGCCCCTCACTACTTCACCCCCTTTCAGCAGGAAGTAGTTCCAGAAGAAATGACCTTCACCCATACTTCCAGCCTGGTGCCCTCCTGTGTTAAGTTCATTAATTAAAACAAAAAGGGGTAAACAGCCCCCATGACTAGTTAAGGACAGCTATGCTTACATTAAATATCTTAAATTTACACAAAAAAAGAAATTTTAAATCTCCCCAAATCAGTGAGGGAAGGAGCCTTGTATGTGCCTTTTCCGATTGGGAACCATACCCCAGAGCACTCGCTCTGGAGAAATGTCTTATTCTTGTCCTCTCTAGGAAAACAAGGACCGTGCAGGATTTCTTCTGCTCTTCCATGGGAATATGGGAAGATTGCCTGCATACATTAATGGTAGACGACACCGGAGGCAGCCAGCTTCCCTTCCCTGCTTGCTCTCTAGACTCTTCCTTGAGCATCTCTCATGGTGCAATGTTTGCCATGGGGTTATTGCCTGCGGCTTTGCACAGGGACTGAAACATCCAGCTGTCCACACATCCATCCACCTATCCACCCATCCATGCATCTTTCTTTCGGTTCATCCATCAGTACATTTGGCCATCCATCCACCCATCCACACATCCATCCATCGACCTATTCATCCAGCCACCGTCCCACCCATCCACCCATCCATTCCATCCACCCATCCATCTAACTGTATGTCAGTCTATCAATCTGTACATACATCCAACCATTCACCCAACCACCCACCTGTCCATTTGTTCACCTATCCACCCAGGTAACCATCCACCCACCCATCCATCCAACTTTCCATCCATCAGTACTTCTGTCCATCCATCCATCTATCATTCCACACATGCAACCAACCACCTTTCCATGCATTCATCCACCCTACCATCCATCCTCCCATCCATCACCAGTTCATTCTTCCTTTCTTCCTTCCTTCCATCCATCTACCCAAATACCCACCCACCCACCCATCGATCCATCCACCCATCCAACTATCCTTCCATGCACACACCCATCTACGCATCTCCATATCAGTCCATCCGTCTGTCCATCTGTCCATCCATCCATCCACCAACCAAACCACTCAACCACCAAAACATCCATCTGTGAACCCATCCTTCCACCCATCCACCCACCCATCCATACGCCTGTCAGTCCATCCATCAGACCGTCAGTCCATCCATCCATCCATTCATCTAACAATACAACCTTCCATCCAGCCGCCTATGAATCCACATATCCACCCAACCATCCAGTCATTCATCTGTCCAACCATCCATCCATCCACCCATTCATCCACCCACCGACCCACCCACCCATCCATGCATCATCCATACACCCATCCATCCAATGATCCAGACATTCTTCTACACCCCTGTATTTCAACGGACACACCCACCCACCCATCCATCCATCCATCCATCAGGTTGGGAAGTGAACTCCCATCCTCACATATCACCCTGCCCCGGAATCAACACCCAATGAATCAACCATAAAATCAGATTCACATACTAGATGGTGGATTGGATCAATGAGCAGGAACACACAGTTCATTCTTTTTGAGCTAAAAGAACATACACAAATCAATGCCAGCAGGACCTAACTTCCTCTTGGCCAGCCTGCCATGACTCCTTCCTCTCAAGGCCCTGCCCACAGGCTGGGAGATAAAAAGGGGTGTCCCCAAGTGGGGAGATGCCATCACAGACCTTCAACTTTGGAGGATAGAGAAGCCATGGGGAGAATGCAGCTTCTCAGGCTGGGCCTGGTGCTCGTGCTCAGCTGGGCAGGCTGGGCCTCATCCGCCACAGTGGACCGCAACAAGGTACCAGGGTGGATGGGACTCTGGGTGGGTCGCCATTTAGTGGAAGAAGGAGCATATCCGGGTGAGTCTCCATTGCTGTCATCTCCTCACTCCTCGGGTTTCCTTTCTCTGATCTTCTGCATATTTATGGAACCTTCCTTTTAGGTCAGAGTGTGTCCCGCAATCAAACAGGTCCTTAGAGTTGGGATCAGGGCCATCCCCACAGGGGACGCAGGGATGCGGCCCTGTCGAGTGCACCTAAGGTGGGAGGCCGGTGAAGTTGTGGGGCGCCATCTTCCTTGCGCATCCACAACCATTTCCCTCTGTGTGAATGCCCAGCAGCTCGAAGGCAAATGGAAGCACGTCTACACCGCCAGCAACGACCTGCAGAAGTACAGAGATCAGGAGTTCCTGCGGCTCTTAGGTCCCAACTTTGAGTGTTATGGCACTTGCCAGTACTCCAGGTTCAGGGCCTTGTACAGGTAATGGCCAGGTCCACGGGCGGAAAGGGACAGAAGTTCCAGTTCTCAATGGGCTCCTACCCCTCACCTTGCACCACCTGAGAATGGGACTTCCTTTCTTGTAGGCACAGAGACACACCCATTACCTGGGGGCGGGACTTTCCTTCCTGTTGGAAGCAGGCATATCCTTCACATGGGGGTGGGACTTTCCTTCCTGTAGAAACTCAGGCACACCCATCACCTGGAGATGGGACTTCCCTTCCACTGGGAACTCAGGCATGCCCATCACCTTGGGCAGGACATCCCTTCCTATAGAAACTCAGGCATACCCATCACCTGGGTGTGGGAGTTCCCTTCCTTTAGAAACTGAGGCACACCCATCCCTGGGGGCCTGACTTTCCTTCCTCTTGGAACTCAGGCTCACCCATCACTTGGGGGTTGGACTTCCCTTTGTTTGGGAAATCAGGCATGTCTGTCACCCTGAAGTGAGGGTGAGAAGTGATTTTCTTTCCCAGAGTTTTCCAGAAGTCACCATGGTTACACACGATGACAAGATGGTGCCTAGTATAACCCCCCTCACCTCCACCCCTTAGTTTATGACAGAGACAGCACAGAGGGGGTCCCAGGCTCAGGGTGTCCCCCATGGGCTCCCTGTGCTCTCTCCTCCACCAGGTATGAGGGTGAATGTCGCTTCCTGGCCAGGGATGTGCGCATTCGACGCGGGGGCATCCTCCAGATATTCGGTGAGTCCCCCAATGTTTCCCCCTGCCCTACACGCCCTCAGGAAACTTGAATAGCACCGGGACCACAGATGGGACAGGGACACGGGTCCCCGGGTACTTGACCGACAGGTTCGGTGACCTGTAAGGCTGAGGGCACGACCCTGCCAAGAGAGATTCTGGAATACCATGGAAGGTTTCCCCCATCTTCCCTGCAAACGTTGGCAGAGGCCGCCATCTGGAAACGGGCGGCGCCAACCCACATCCTCCCTCCCGCCTCAGTTCCACCAGGGAACTTTCTACAAGTTCTCGATGTGACCAACAGCATGTTGCTCCTGGGCTACATTGACCAAAACTCCAAAGGCGACACCTACGACGCTGTCCTGGCGCTGGGTAGGTGACACACTCCCCCCACCCCCAAGCTCCCGGCATGCCCCATGCCATGGCAGCGGAAGGAAGTAGGCGGATCTCAATGGTGAGTTGAGGTATGGTTGGATCTAGGGGCTCATGGGAGGAGCTGAAGACCTCAGGCTGGGGAAATGCTAGCGTTCCTAATATAAATATAATATAAAGGTAATATTCTATTATTGGTAGGACTTGGTCCTACAAGGATACGATGACAATAGAATAACTGCTAACAATGTAAATGGAATATAATTAGAATCACAGTATGATAACTAAAGAAAAATGGACTTCCTGTTAAACCACATGACTACGTGGATCTCCCATCAGGATAGACTAGCACAGAGGGACACAGAAAACGTGACGTGGAGGCCACGAGAGAGAAGATTCTAGAATGCTCCATTCCATGGAAGGGTCATACGGTTTTCACCCACATAGGCCTATGGTGGGGGAACAGGCAGGGTGCTCGGTTGGATTTCTTCATGGGAAACGTTTTCATGGGGATGGGAAATGGAATAAAGGGCGGGCAGAAGAAAAACAAGTGAAATTCCATGGAGTCTAACGGGCATCCATGCCCCTCTGTGGTCGGGGATTCGCAGGCCGAAAGGACACGCTAAGTGATTCGGACACGGAGAAGTTCCAGAATGTTCTCAAGCAGAAGGGAATCGTGGTGGAACCCATGCATTTCACCGACTATGGTAAGGTAGCCATGGGTGGCAGAACTCGCACACTATGGAATCCAGGACCCTGGGAGCTTCCACTTGTGTCTCTCAGGTGTCCTGGAGAGGTACATATGGCTCAGACTCAGTTTTCCTTTTCCAGTCACTGGTGCATACTTCTGCAGGGAGGTAAGAAAGGAATAAATACATGCAATGTCCAGGAAATGATCTGTCTCAGGTGACTTGATGGCTGTCGGCGTCCGTGTGGAAGGGAATCAAGCTGGATGTTGGGTCCCGGGTCCCCATTGGGCACCCCACCCTCCCCAACAGCTTCCTTGCGTGCTCATTTCTAACTCCACCCAGGTGTGAAGGACCCGTGGAGTTGACCCCCACCTGCTCATCCTTCAGGAGAAAAAACCAACATGGAAAGGAAATTGTCCCCCCTCCCCCGAGATTGTTATTTCCTCATTTCCCTTTGACCTGGGCACCCCGGCTCTTTCTCACTCCCCAACCGTGCTGCAATCTCTATCCTGGGCCCAGTACAACAATGATGAAATAAAATGATTCGTGTGCACAATGACATGCGTCTTCCACAGAATATTCCAGACACACAAGTCAGAGAAATATCAGCATAGGGATATTTTGAAATTGGGATACTGAGTCTAACTGGCGCCATCTTGTATTCATGATAGATGAAGTAAAGTCCCGCCCCCAGGTGATGGGTTTGTCTGAATTTCCAGAGCAAGGGAAAGCCCACCCACAGGTAATGGGCATGGCTAAATTCCTAGAAGCAAGTCCCACCCCCAGGTGATGGGCAGGCTTGGGTATCTGGGGGAATAAAAGTTTCGCCGCAAGGCTATTGTATGCTTGAGTTTCTAGAGAAAGAGGAGTCCCGCCCCCAGCTGATGAGAATTCCTGAATTGGAAAAGGAAGGGAAGTCCCCCGCCAGGTAATGGGCATGCCTTAGTTCCTAGAGGAAGGGACGTTTCACCCCCAGGTGATGGGCATGCCTGAGTTTCTACAGGAAGGGAAGTACTATCCCTAGGTGATGGGTGTGCCTTAGTTCTTATAAGAAGGGAAGTCCCGCCCCCTGGGGATGTGCGTGCCTGACTTCTTAGAGGAAGGGAAATCCCACCCCCTGGCGATGGGCAGAGGCCTGCTTTTGCCACAGTGGGGTGTGCAAAAGGATCGCTTTGGGCTTCAGTTCAGTATGCAAGTTCCTTATTGGACTTATAGCGGTGTGCAATGGCCTATATTGGAATCAGTGGAGTGTGCACAGCCGCTAGTGTTATTAGAGGGGTGCACGCAAGGACCACCCTTAACCTCAGTAGGGCATGCAAAAGGATTGCTTTTGGCATCCGTGGGCTATGAAAAACTGTAGTGGCTCAGTTGGTTGTGCAATGTCTTGCATTGCTCTCTGGAGCATGCATGGCCTGTATTGGCGTCAGTGGGATCTTCAGCAACTCTATTGACCTCAGTGTGGTGTGCAGATGCCTATTTGATTTTGGTGGAGTGTACAAAGCCTGCAATGGACTCAGTGGAACACTCACAGTCTGCACACGGCTCAATGGGGTATGCAAAGGACTGTGTTTGTCCCCAGTGAAACATGATAGGACCACATTGATCTCAGTGGTGTGTGCAAAGATTTTTGTTTCACTCACTGGAGTGTGTAAGGTCTGTATTGACCTTATTGCAGCATGCAAGGACCCCATTGTGCTCAGAGGGACACTTAAAGCCCTAGGGGCATCAGTGGGTTGTGCAAACGCTTGTATTACACTCAGTGGGGGTGTACTAACACTGTATTTCCCTCAAATACCTGAATTGGACTCAGTGGACTGTGCAAAGGCCTGGGCTGGCGTCAGCGGGAGCGCAAGGTTGCTATTGGCCTAAGAGTGGCATGCACACTGCCCACATTAGACCTCAGTGGGCTGTGGAAAGGACCGCCTTACGCGGTAGTGGACGATGCAAGCATGTGTTGGTCTCAATGGGGCGTGTAAAGGCCTGCACATGGCCTCAGTGGGCGTTTGGAAATTTCTCTATTGCCCTCAGTGGGGAGTGCAGTCCCCACATTGTCCTCAGTATGGTGTGCACAAGAGTGTATTTGGCCTCAGTGGAGAATGCAAAGCCTGTATTGGTGGCAATGTGGTGTGCAAGGCCTGCATTGGTGTTAGTGGAGTGTGCAAGGCCACTTCTATCTTCAGAGGGGCATGGGGAAGGTCTGTGTTTGACATCAGAGGGGTGTGCAAAAGGTCTGTTCATGCTCGGTGGATTATACAAGTCACATATCCATTTCAGTGGAGTATGTAAGGCCTGAATCGGCGTCAGTGGGGCACACAAAGGCTCTATTGTTATTAGTGGGGTGTGCAGTCGCCTCTATTGCTCTCATGGGAGTGTTTAAGCCCTCTATTGGCCTCATTGGGTCCTCCAGGGATCCTAACATTTTCACTGTGGTGTGCAATCATCTGTATTGCCCTCAAGGGGGGCATTCTATGCCTGTGCTTTCTCCGGTGGAAAATGCAATGAGCACATTGGTCTCAGTGGGGTGTGCAAAGGCTTGCATTGCCCTCACTGGAGTGTGTAAGGTCTGTATGGGGCCTCACTGTAGCTTTCAAGGCCTGCATTTTCCCCAGTGGGGCCCACAAGGCATCTGTCGGCCTCAGTGGGCTGTGCAAGGCCTGTGTTGCCTTAGGCATGATGTGCAATAGGACAATATTTTGCCTCAGTGAAAAACACAAGGCCTGAATTGGCCTCAGTGGGGCATGCAAGGCCTGTATCAGCCTATGTGAGCGTGTGTAAAGGCATGCACTTGCCTCAGTGCTGTATGCGAACAAGCCTGTTGGCCTCAGCCAAGAGTGTAGGGCCTATGTTGGCTTCAATGGAGTACACAGGCCTGCATTTTCCTCAGTTGGGTGTGCAAATGCCAGTATTGTCCTCAGGGTGTGTGCAAATGCCTGCAATACCCCCGCTGGGGTGTTCAACGCCTGTATCAGCCTTTTGGGGGGTGTGCAAACAGATTGCATTTGGCTTCAGTGAAATATGTGAGGCCTCTATTGGATTCAGTGAGGTGTGCAAGGCGTGTATTGCTGTCAGTGGAGTTACCAAGGCCTCTACTAGTCTCAGAGATTGTGTGCAAGGCGTGTATTGGCCTCAGTGTGGCGAGCGAAGCCCTTATTGGACTCTATGGTTCTGGCACAGAGCTGCATTGGCCTCAGTGGGGTGTGCAAAGGCTTGTATTGCTCTCACTGGAGTTTTTAGGGCCTGTATCGGTGTCACTGAAGCACGCAAAGACCGCAAAGGCCTTAGTGGGGTGCGTAGGCCTGGATTTGTATCAGTGGAGTGTGCAAATTCCTGTGTTGGCCTCAGTGGGCCATCTTGTTGCTCATGCTTTTGCCTCTCTCTCCTCCCTCTCTCTCTCCACATCAGCAGTGGGCACAGCTGGGGTGACAGGTGGGAGACAAGTTCACCTTCCTGGGTGACTGGGGTGTAAAAAGTGAGGCTCATGGATTCAAACCCCTGATTGAATCCGAAGCGGTGCACTAAGGTCCATGGGTTTCCATTGTCAACCATGGGGCCCAGGTCCCTGGACACCAGGAGCTGTGGTTTTGAGTTCTCTGAGCCCTGAGGACAAGAAGCCAGACCTAGAACTCGAGTTCACTCTTTCCTTCCCCACTTTCCCCTTCCATCCTTCCATCCCTCCTTCCTTCTTTCCCTCCTAC
Organism: Perognathus longimembris pacificus; assembly: GCF_023159225.1. Classification (NCBI taxonomy): domain Eukaryota; kingdom Metazoa; phylum Chordata; class Mammalia; order Rodentia; family Heteromyidae; genus Perognathus; species Perognathus longimembris. Next base: position 177,024 of record NW_025960156.1, read on the forward strand.
TTTCCTTACCTTTTTCCTTCACTCTTCCTTCCCTCCTTCACTCCTTCCTTCCCTCCTTCCTTATTTCCTTCATCCCTCCTTCCTTAGCTCCTTCCATCCTTCCCACTATCCCTACTACCTTCCCTCCTTTTTGCCTCATTACTTCATTACCTCATTCCTTCCATCCATCGTTCATTCCAACATTGCTTCCTTTGTTCCTTCTCACCTTCCTTCTTTCCCTTATTACTTCCTTCCCTCCTTCTTTCTTCCCTCTTTCCTTCCATTCTTCATTTCCTCTCTCCTTCCCTCCCTTTTTCTTCCCTCCTTCCCACTTTCCTTCCCTCCTTCCATCCTTCTTTCCATCCTACCCTCCCTCCCTCCTTCTTTAATCCTTTCCTCTTTCCTTCTCTCCTTCCTTCCCTTCTTGATTCTCTCCTTACTTCCTCCTTTTCTACCTTCCTCCATTCCTCTCTTCCTTCCCTCCTTCCTTCATTCCCTTCTTCCATCCTTCTTCCCTCCTTGCCTCTCTCCCTCCTTCCCTCTCTCCCTCCTTTCCTCCTTCCTTCGTTCCCTACTTTCTTCCCACCTTTGCTCCTGTATTCTTTCCCTTATTTTTTCCTTCCCTCCTCGTCTAACTGCTTCCAACTTTGCTTCCCTAATTTCTTCCTTCCATCCTTCCATCCTTCCTTCACTCTCTCCCTCCTTCCTTCCTTCCGTCACTTTTTCCATTCTTCCGTCCTTCCCTTCTTCCTTGCTCCCTTCCTACCCTGTCTCCTTTCCACCCCTTGTGGAAGAGGCCCAAACAACTACCCAACCAAACTTCCATCCATCCATCCTTGCACCCACCCAACCTTCCACCCACACATCCATACATCCATCCATCCACACATCCTTCCTACATTCCATCCATCTATCCGTCCATCCACCCATCGTTCTTACTTTCTATCCATCCAACCATCCACCCATCCTTCCTACTTTCCATCCATCCATCCATCCATCCATCCATCCATCCACCCACCCATCCATTTACCTACATTCCCACCCACCCACCCATCCATCCACACAACCAAGTATCCATCCACCCACCCATCCATCTCTCTGTCACTCTGTCCATCTGTAGGTCCATCCATTCGACCTCCTATCTATCCAGACCTCAAAACATCCATCTACCCAACTACCCACCTATCCCTTTTTCCACCTACCCACCCACCCATCCATTTACCCAACCATCCATCCATCAGTACTTCTGTCCATCCATCCTTCTATCCTACCACCCATCCAAACATCCATCCATCATCCTATCCATACACATATCCATCTAACCACCCCCATATCCATCCAACCATCCATGCATCCTCCCATCCATCCACCAATCCTTCCTTTCTTCCTTCCTTCCATCCACCCATCAATCTACCCAAATACCCATCCCTCCAGCCATCCACCCACCCAATTATCAATCCATGTTCCCAACAAGCCATGCAGGGGTCTGTCAGTCCATCCATCTGTACATCTGTCCATCCACCCACCCACCCATCCACTCAACCACCCAAACATCCAGCTATCCACCCATCCATCTACCTATCCACCCATCCATGCATCTTTCTTTCAGTTTGTCCATCAGTACATTTGGCCATCCATCCACCCATCCACACATCCATCCATCGACCTATTCATCCATCCACCCTCCCACCCATCCACCCATCAATTACTCCACCTGGGCAAGTATCCACCCACCCATCCATCTAACTATTTCAGTCTATCAATCTGTACGTCCATCCATCTATTCACCCAAACACCCACCTATCCATTTGTTCACCTATCCACCCAGGTAACCATCCACCCACCCATCCATCCATCTTTCCATCCATCAGTACTTCTGTCCATCCATCTATCATTCCACACATGCAACCATTCAACCATCCTAAAATCTATCCACACATCCACCCAACCAACCACCTTTCCATGCATTCATCCACCCTACCATCCATCCTCCCATCCATCACTAGTTCATTCTTCCTTTCTTCCTTCCTTCCATCCATCTACCCAAATACACACCCACCCACCCATCAACCCATCCACCCATCCAACTATCCTTCCATGCACACACCCATCCACACATCTCCCTGTCAGTCCATCCGTCTGTCCATCCATCCATCCATCCATCCACCAACCAAACCACTCAACCACCCAACATCCATCTGTGAACCCAACCTTCCACTCATCCACCCACCCATCCATACGCCTGTCAGTCCATCCATCAGACCGTCAGTCCATCCATCCATCCATTCATCCAACAATACAACCTTCCACCAGCTGCCTATGCATCCACATATCCACCCAACCATCCAGTCATTCATCTGTCCAACCATCCATCCATCCACCCATTCATCCACCCACCGACCCACCCACCCATCCATGCATCATCCATACACCCATCCATCCAATGATCCAGACATTCTTCTACACCCCTGTATTTCAACGGACACACCCACCCACCCATCCATCCATCCATCCATCAGGTTGGGAAGTGAACTCCCATCCCCACATATCACCCTGCCTCGGAATCAACACCCAACGAATCACCCGTAAAATCAGATTCACACACTTGATGGCGGATGAGATCAATGAGCAGGAACACACAGTTCATTCTTTTTGAGCTAAGAGAACATAGACAAATCAATGCAAGCAGGCCCTAACTTCCTCTTGGCCAGCCTGCCGTGACTCCTTCCTCTCAAGGCCCTGCCCTCAGGCCGGGAGATAAAAAGGGGTGTCCCCAAGTGGGGAGATGCCATCACAGGCCTTCACCTTTGGAGGATAGAGAAGCCATGGGGAGAATGCAGCTTCTCGGGCTGGGCCTGGTGCTCATGCTCAGCTGGGCAGGCTGCGCCTCATCCACCACAGTGGACCCCCACAAGGTACCAGGGTGGACTGGACTCTGGGTGGGTCACCATTTCATTAAAGCAGGAGCATCTCCAGGTGAGTCTCCATTGCTGTCATCTCCTCACTCCTCAGGATTCTTTTCTCTGATCTTCTGCATATTTCTGGAACCTTCCTTTTAGGTCAGAGTGTGTCCCGCAATCAAACAGGTCCTTAGAGTTGGGATCAGGGCCATCCCCGCAGGGGATGCAGGGATGCGGCCCTGTTGAGTGCACCTAAGGTGGAAGGCCGGTGAAGTTGTGGGGCGCCATCTTCCTTGCGCATCCACAACCATTTCCCCCGTGTGAATGCCCGGCAGTTTGAAGGCAAATGGTACCACTTCTACACAGCCAGCAACGACCTGCAGAAGTACAGCCACCAGGAATTCCTGCGGCTCATACTGCCCAGATTCAAGTGTTATGGCACTTGCCATTACTCCAAGTTTAGGGCTTTGTACAGGTAATGGTGCCAGGTCCGTGGGCAGAGAGGGACAGAAGGTCCAGTTCTCAGTGGGCTCCTGCCAGTCACCTTGCACCACCTGAGAATGGGACTTCCTTTCTTGTAGGCACAGAGACACACCCATTACCCTTCCTGTTGGAGGCAGGCATATTCTTCACATGGGGGTGGGACTTTCCTTCCTGTAGAAACTCAGGCAAACCCATCACCTGGGGACGGGACTTCCCTTCCACTGGGAATTCAGGCATGCCCATCACCTGGGAGCGGGACTTCCCTTCCTATAGAAACTCAGGCACATCCATCACCTGGGGGTGGGATTCACATCCTTTAGAAACTCAGGCACGCCTATTCCTGGGGGCCAGACTTCCCTTCCTCTTGGAATTCAGGCTCACCCATCACTTGGGGGTGGGACTTCCCTTTGTTTGGGAAATCAGGCATGTCTGTCACCCTGAAGTGAGGGTGGGAAGTGAGTTTCTTTCCCAGAGTTTTCCAAAAGTCACCATGGTTACACACGATGACAAAATGGCACCCAGTAGATCCCCCTCTCACCCCCACTCCTTAGTTTAGGACAAAGACAGCACAGAGGGGGTCCCAGGCTGAGGGCGTTCCCCCATGAGCTCCCTTCGCTCTCTCCTCCACCAGGTATGAGGGTGTATGTCGCTACATGTCCAGGGATGTGCGCTTTCGATGCGGGGGCATCTACCAGATACTGAGTGAGTCCCCCAGGGTTGCCCCCTGCCCTCCACGCCCTGGGGAAACTCGAATAGCACCGGGATCCCAGATAGGACAGGGATAAGGGTCCCCGGATTCTTGACTGACAGGTGACCTGTAGGCTGAGGGCACGACCCTGCCAAGAGAGATTCAAGAATCTCATGGAAGGTTTCCCCCATCTTCCCTGCAAACATTGGCAGAGGCCGCCACCTGGAAATGGGCAGCGTCGACTCACATCCTCCCTCCCACCTCAGTTCCAACAGGGAACATTCTAGAAGTTCTCGACGTGAACAACAGCATGCTGCTCCTGGGCTACATTGACCAAACCTCCAAGGCAACACCTACAGCGCCATCCTGGCGATGGGTATGTGACGCCCTCCCCCCCCCAGCTCCCAGCATGCCCCGTCCCATCGCCGCGGAGGGAAGTAGGCAGGTCTCAATGGTGAGTTGAGGTGTGGGAGGATCTGGGGGTTCATGGGAGGAGCTGAGGACCTCAGTCTGGGGAAATGCTAGCGTTCCTAATATAAATATAATATAAAGGTAATATTCTATTATTGGTCGGACTTGGTCCTACAAGGATACAATGACAATAGAATAACTGCTAACAATATAAATGGAATATAATTAGAATCACAATATAACTAAAGACCAATGAACTTCCTGTTAAACCACATGACTACGTGGATCTCCCATCAGATTAGACTAGCGCAGAGGGACACAGAAAACGTGATGTGGAGGGCAGGAGAGGGAAGGTTCTAGAATGCTTGATTCCATGGGTGGGTCCCACGGTTTTCACCCACATTGGCCCTATGGCGGGGAGCCCAGGCAGGGTGCTTGGTTGGATTTCGTCATGGGAAACGTCCTCACTGGGACGGGAAATGGAAAAAAGAGCGGGCAGAAGAAAAGCAAGTGAAATTCCATGGAGTCTAACGGGAGTCCATTCCCCTCCGTGGTCGTGCATTTGCAGGCCCAATGAAACTGCTCAGTGATGCGGACCCGCTAAGTGATGCAGACATGGAGAAGTTCCAGAATGTTCTCAAGCAGAAGGGAATTGTGACGGAACCCATGCATTTCACCTATGGTAAGGTAGCCCTGGGTGGCAGAGCTCGTACACTATGGAACCCAGGGCTCTGGGAGCTACCACTGGCATCTCTCACACCATACCCATTCAGCGCCCCCCACCCTTCCCATCAGCTTCCTCGTGTGCTCATTTCTAATTCCACCCAGGTGTGAAGGACCCGCGGAGTTCACCCCCACCTGCTCATCCTTCAGGAAAAAGAATCAACATGAAAAGGAAATTTTCTCCCCCCTGAGATTGTGATTTCCTGGTTTCCCGTTGACCTGGGCACCCCGGCTTTTCCTCACTCCCTAACCCTGCTGCAATCTCTGTCCTGGACCTGTCTACACCAATGATTAAATAAAATGATTTGTGTGCGCAATGAAACAGGTCTTCCATAGAATATTCCAGACATACAAGGCGGGGAAATATGAACATGGAGATATTTGTGAAATTTGGATACCGGGTCTAACTGGTGCCATCTTGTCTTCATGATAGGTGAAGGAAAGTCCCTCCCCCAGGGGATGGGTCTGTCAGAATTCCCAGAGCAAGGGAAGTCCCGCTCCAGGTGATGGACATGCCTAAATTCCTAGAAGTAAGTCCCACCCCCAGCTGATGAGAATTCCTGAATTGGAAAAGGAATGGAAATCCCACCACTAACTTATGGGCAGGCATGAGTGCCTATAGAAAGGGAAGTCCCGCCCCCCACAGTGATGGATGTGCCTGATCTTGTAGAAGAAGGGAAGTCCCGCCCCCAGGTGATGAGTATGCCTGAAATCCTAGAGGAAAGGAAATCCTGCCTCCAGGTGATGGACAACCCTGAGTTCGTACAGAAAAGGAAGTCCCGCCCTCACATGATTGGCGTGCCTGGATCCATGGAAGAAAGGAAATCCCACCCCTAGGTGTTGGGCCTATATGTATTGGTAGAAAGGAAGTCCCTCCCCTAAGTTATGGGCAGCCCTGAGTTCCTATAGGAAGGGAAGTCCCTCCCCCATGTGATGGGCATGCCTGAGTTCCTAGAGGATGGTAAGACCCGCCCTCAGGTGATGGGCATGCTTGAGTTCCTACAGGAAGGGAAGTCCCACCCCCAGGTGATAGGTATGCCAGAGTTCCTAGAAGGGAAGTCCCGCCCCCCAGGTGATGGGTAGGACCAGATTAATAGAGGAAAGGGAAGTCCCGCCCCCCAGATGATGGATGTGACTGATTCCCTACAGGAAGGGAAGTCCCGCCCCCAGGTGATGGATGTGACTGATTCCCTACAGGAAAGGAAGTCCCGCCTCCCAGGTGATAGGCATGCCTGAGTTTCTAGAGGAAGGGAAGTCCCGCCACCTCACTCCTTCCTTCCGTCCTCCGTATGCACCCACCCATCCATCCAACCACCCATCCACCTACCCACCCACCCAACTACCCCAACCACCCACCCATCCAACCATCCACCCACCCATCCATCCATCCACCCACCCACCCATCCACCACCCACCCATCCACCCATCCACCCACCCATCCACCCACCCATCCATCCATCCACCCATCCACCCACCCATCCAACCATCCATCCACCCACCCATCCACCCATCCATCCACCCACCCATCCACCCATCCATCCATCCACCCACCCATCCATCCATCCACCCACCCACCCATCCACCCATCCACTCATCCACCCCTCCATCCATCCACCCACCCATCCATCCATCCACCCATCCACCCATCCACCCACCCACCCACCCATCCACCCACCCATCCATCCATCCACCCATCCACCCACCCATCCAACCATCCATCCACCCACCCATCCACCCATCCATCCATCCACCCACCCATCCATCCATCCACCCACCCACCCATCCACCCATCCACTCATCCACCCCTCCATCCATCCACCCACCCATCCACCCACCCATCCATCCACCAATCCACCCATCCACCCATCCACCCATCCATCCATCCACCCATCCATCCACCCACCCACTCATCCACCCCTCCACTCATCCACCCACCCATCCATCCATCCACCCATCCACCCATCCACCCACCCACCCACCCATCCACCCACCATCCACCCACCCATCCATCCACCCATCCACCCATCCACCCACCCACCCACCCATCCACCCATCCACCCATCCACCCATCCATCCATCCACCCATCCACCCACCCATCCACCCACCCATCCATCCACCCATCCACCCATCCACCCATCCACCCATCCACCCATCCACCCTCCCATCCATCCACCCACCCATCCACCCATCCACCCACCCATCCATCCATCCACCCACCCACCCATCCACCCACCCACCCATCCACCCACCCATTCATCCATCCATCCACCCACCCACCCACCCATCCACCCACCCACCCATCCACCCACCCCACCCTGGCTTGGAACCTCGATATTCAAACAGGAGCATCTGCCATCCGTTTATTGAATCAGTGGGAGAAGGGATTGGGATGTCAGGAGTGGGAGGAGGGGGAGGAGGACGAGGAGGAGGAAGAGGAAGAGCGAAGCCAAGAACCACCCGGGCCAGGGTGGGGCACCTTCCCTGGCGATGATTACGCTGCGATCAGCAGGGTGACCCTGGAATAGTATACCGCCCCGAACAGGGTAGGTCGGGTGGTTAATAGTCAGGGCAGCCGTCTGTGGGAGACAGAGGAAGAGCAAGGAAAGGAAATTGAATTATTTTTTATCGCATTTCTCTCTTTTATTTCGCTTTACCTCGTTCGTTTTATCGCATTTCTTTATATTATCTCGTTATATTTTATTTCTCTATTTTATTCCTATTATGTTATTTATCGTATTATATTTATTTTATGTATTGTATCACATTTATGTTATTTATCCTACTATTCATGCCATCACTTATTTTATTTATTTTAATATATTTATTTTATCATATTTATCGTGTTACTTTCATCTCATTTAGTCTATCAAATTTATTTTATTTGTTCTATCATATTTACTTTTTTATTCTATCATATTGATTTTACTTATTCTCTCATATTTATTTCATTTATTTCCTCTTCTTTAATTTATTTTATTTTTTCCTCTTATTTAATTTAATTCATTTCCTCTTATTTAATTTGATTTATTGTGTCGATTTCCTCTTATTTAATTTTTTTACCTTATTTAATTTTATTTATTTCACCTTATTTAATTTCATTTATTTTTTATTTTGTCACATTTAATTTAATTCATTTCCTCTTATTGGATTTTATTTACTGTATTTACTTCATCCTATTTAATTTCATTTAATTTCCTTCATTTCCTCTTATTTGATTTCATTTATTGCATTCATTTCCTCTTATTAAATTTTTTACCTCATTTATTTCCTCTTATTTGATTTCATTTATTGCATTCATTTCCTCTTATTTAATTTTATTTGTTTCATCCTATTTAATTTAATTTATTTTATTCATTTCCTCTCGTTTAATTTTATTTTATTCACTTATTTCATCTCATTTGATTTAATTTATTTCATCATATTATTTTTATGTATTTTATTTAATTTCATTTATTCCGTCTTATTTAATTTCATTTATTTAATTTATTTAATTTATTTCATCTAATTTAATTTAATTTAATTTATTTCATCTTTTTTAATTTTATTTATTTCATCGTAATTTTTATCTTATTTATTTCACCATTTTTAATTTTATTCGTTTCATTCATTTCAATTATTTCCTCTCCTTTAATTTCATTTATTTTCCCTTATTTAATTTTATTTTTTCATTTATTTCCTCTTATTTAAATTATCTTATTTATTTCATCTTACTTAATTTTATTTATTTCATTTATTTGCTCTCACTTAATTTATTGCATTTATTTCCTCTTATTTATTTCATTTAATTTCATTTATTTCCTCATTTAATTTAATTTAATTCATTTGATCACCTTTAATTCTATTTATTTCATTTATTTCCTCTCCTTTAATTTTATTTATTTTTATTTATTTCATTTATTTCCTCTTATTTAATTTTATTTATTTTCATTTATATCCTCTCATTTCACTTATTTTATTAATTTTCTCTCATTTAGTTTCGTTCATTTTATTCATTTTATAACATTTAATTTCATTTCTTTTAATTTCATTTATTTCGTTTATTTCATTTATTTCCTCTTATTTAATTTTATTTATTTTATTTAGTTTATTCATTTCCTCTCATTTAATTTCATTTATTTCACCTTATTTTATTCTATTTATTTCATTTAATTCCTCTTATTTAATTTCATTTATTTCCTTTATTTAATTTATTTCACCAAATTTAATTTCATTCATTTCCTCTTATTTAATTTAATTTTATTCATTTCCTCTCGTTTCATTTCATTTATTTCACCTCTTTTAATTCAATTTATTTCATCTTATTTAATTTCATTTATTGCATCTTATTTAATTTTATTTATTTCATTTATTTCCTCTATAATTTATTTCATTTATTTCCTCTTATTTATTTCATTTAATTATATTTATTTCATTATTTCCTCTTCTTTAATTTTATTTATTTCCTCTCATTTCACTGATTTTATTAATTTTCTCTCATTTAATTTCGTTCCTTTTATTCATTTTATGACATTTAATTTTATTTCTTTTAATTTCATTTATTTTATTGATTTTATCTTATTTATTCTATTTATTTCATTCATTTCCTGTCATTTAATTTTATATATTGCATTTATTTCCTCTTATTTAATTTTATTTATTTTACCTTATTTAATTAAATTTATTTTATTTGTTACCTCTTATTTTATTTTATTTATTTCATTTATTTCCTCTTATTTAATTTCACTTTATTCATTTCATCGTATTTAATTTAATTTTATTTATTTCATTTATTTCCTCTTATTTAATTTCATTTGTTTTATTTATTTCATCTCATTTAATTCAATTTATTTTCCTTATTCTACCTTATTTAATTTATTTCATTTAGTTCCTCTCATTTAGTTTATTTATTTCACCTTGTTTAATTTGATTTATTTCTTGTTATTTAATTTAATATATGTCATTTATTTCCTCTTATTTATTTCATTTATTTTATTTGTTTCACCTTATTTAATTTCATTTATTGCATTTATTTCCTCTTATTTAATTTTATTTATTTTACCTTATTAAATCAATTTATTTTATTTATTTCATTTATTTTATCACATTTAATTTCATTTATTTCCTCTCATTTAATTTTATTTCATTCATTTTCTCTCATTTAATTTCATTTATTTTATTTATTTAATTTTATTTCATTTATTTCCTGTCATTTAATTCATTTCCCCTTATTTAATTTCATTTATTTCCCCTTATTTAATTTCATTTATTTCCCCTTATTTAATTTTCTTTATTTTATTTCATTTCATTTAATTCAATCTATTTCATTTATTTCGTCTTATTTATTTCATTGAATTTCATTTATATCATCTTATTTAATTTCATTCATTTCACCTTGTTTAATTTTATTTATTTCATTCATTTCCTCTTATTTTATTTATTTCCTTTATTTCCTCTCATTTATGTCATTTAATTTCATTTCCTCTCCTTTATTTCCTTCATTTCCCCCTCATTTCCCCCATTTCCTCCCCATTTCCCCCCATTTTCCCCCATTTCCCCCTCATTTCCCCCATTTCCTCCCCATTTCCCCCCATTTCCCCCATTTCCTCCCCATTTCCCCACATTTCCCCCATTACCCCCATTTCCTCCTCATTTCCCCCATTTCCCCCCATTTCCTCCATTTCCTCCATTTCCCCCTCATTTCCCCCATTTCCGCTTCATTACCCGCCATTTCCTGTCCTTCACTTCCTGTTTCCTGTTTCCTCTTCCCCCATTTCCTCCCCTCCACTTCCTGTTTCCTCTTCCACCATTTCCTGTCCTCCACTTCCTGTTTCCTCTTCCCCCACTTCCTCCCCTCCACTTCCTGTTTCCTGTTTCCTCTTCCCCCATTTCCTGTCCTCCACTTCCTGTTTCTGGACTCCTCTTCCCCCCACTTCCTGTCATTCACTTCCTGTTTCCGGTTTCCTCTTCCCCCATTTCCTCCCCTCCACTTCCTGTTTCTGGTTTCCTCTTCCCCCATTTCCTGTCATTCATTTTCTGTTTCCTGTTTCCTCTTCCCCCATTTCCTCCCCTCCACTTCCTGTTTTCTGTTTCATCCTCCCACATTTCCTGTCCTTCACTTCCTGTTTTCTGTTTCATCCTCCCACATTTCCTGTCCTTTACTTCCTGTTTCCGGTTTCATCTTCCCACACTTCCTCCCCTCCACTTCCTGTTTCCTGTTTCCTCTTCCCCCACTTCCTCTCCTCCACTTCCTGTTTCCGGTTTCCTCTTCCCCCACTTCCTGTCCTCCACTTCCTGTTTCTGGACTCCTCTTCCCCCCACTTCCTGTCATTCACTTCCTGTTTCCGGTTTCCTCTTCCCCCATTTCTTGTCCTTCACTTCCTGTTTACTGTTTCCTCTTCCCACATTTCTTCCCCTCCACTTCCTGTCTACTGTTTCCTCTTCCCCCATTTCCTCCCCTTCACTTCCTGTTTCCTGTTTCCTCTTCCCACACTTCCTGTCCTTCACTTCCTGTTTCCTGTCTCCCCTCCCTCCCATCTGCTCACCTGGCCCCGCAATGCACTCGATGGTCGAGTACCGCAGACCTTTGACCTCCGCCAGCTCCCGCAGCTTCTGGGTCGGGCAGCCCTGGGGTCGCGGCCCTCGACCTGCGGGGCAAAGGTCACACAGGGGTGGGAGGGGTCAAGGTCACGTAGGACTCAGGGTCACACCTTGATAATCCCGCCTCCCCTGGGGGGGAGGTCACCTGGGGTTAAAGGTCACCTGGGGTTCAAGGTCACACCTGGACTCCAAGCTCACCTGGGGTTAAAGGTCACCTGGGTTCCTAGGTCACCTGGGGTTGAAGGTCACCTGGGTTTAAACGTCACCTGAGGTGGAAGGTCACCTGGGGTGGAAGGTCACCTTGGGTTCAAGGTCAACTGGGCTCCTAGCTCACCTGGGGTTCAAGCTGACTGGGGGTTGAAGGTCACCTGAGGTTGAAGGTCACCAGGGACCCAAGGTAACCTGGAGTTCAAGCTCACCTGAGCCCCAAGTTGACCTAGTTTTCAAGGTCTCTTAGGGTTGAAGGTCACACCGGAACTCCTAGCTCACCTGGGGTGGAAGGTCACCTGTGGTTAAAGGTCACCTGGGTCGAAAGTCATCTGTGATTCAGGATCACCTGGACTCCTACCTCACCTGGGGTTCAAGGTCACCTAGGGCTGAAGGTCCCCTGGGGTGGAAGGTCACCTGAGGTCCAAGGTCACCTATGGTTGAAGGTCACTTGGGACCACACCTCACCTAGGATCTAAGCTCACCGGGTGTTCACGGTCACCTAGGGTCGAAGGTCACCCGGAGTCAAAGGTCGCCTGCACTCCTAGCTCACCTGGGGTTCAAGGTCACACCTGGGCTCCTAGGTCACCTAGGGGTGAAGGTCACCTGGGGTTCAAGATCACTTACGGTTGAACGTCACCTAGGGTCAAAGGCCACCCAGGGTTAAAGGTCACCTGGGGGTCGAAGGTCAGCTGGGGTTAAAGGTCACCTGGGGTTAAAGGTCACCTGGACTCCTAGCCCACTTGGGGGTTCAAGGTCACCTACACTCCATTTTTCACCTGGGATGGAAAGTCACCTGGAGGGGTCGAAGGTCACCTGGGGTCCAAGGTCACCTGGGGTCAAAGGTCACCTTGGGTTAAAGGTCACCTAGGGGTTCAAGGTCACCTGGACTCCTTGCCCACCTGGGGTTCAAGGACAACTATGCTCCATTTTTCACCTGGGATGGAAGGTCACCCAGGGTCAAGGGTCGCCCAGACTCCTAGCTCACTGGGGGTGGAAGGTCACCTGGCACCACACCTCACCTAGGGTCCAAGCTCACCCGGGGTCGAAGGTCACCCAGGGGGTCAAAGGTCACCCCCCACCCCCAGCCCAGCTCACCCGCCAGGAGCATCATGCGCGTGGGCTGCCCGTCCTGGTCCAGGTTCTCCACGTAGAAGACGACGACGTTCTCGTCCATCCAGAAGATGCCGTAGTAGTTGATGCCGGAATCTTCCATGGGTTGGTGGGGGGAGGATGTATAGATATTTATAATAATAATAATAACAATAATAGTAAGTATTTATATTTACATAATATATAATAATATATTACATAATATATAGTAATATAATACATTAGATATTATATATTATATTATAATTAAACTTAATTAAATTAATTATATTAAACTATATTATTGATAATATACATATAAAAATAGAATATATAATATAATATATAATATGATATATAATATAATATATAATACATATAATATAATATATAATATCTATAAATATAATAATATAATAGACAATAAATATAAATAATAATGTAATATAATATATAATATATAAAAAATATAATAACATGATATACAATAAATATAAAAAATATAATAAAATAGGAAACAATAAATATGAATAATATAATATAATGTATAATAAATATAAAAATATAATATACAATATCTAATGTACGATATCAATATATATTATATTATATTATATATCATATTTTGCATATAATATATAATATATTAACTATATATAATAGTATATTTAATATAATATATAATATATTATAATATATACAATATGTAGTATATAATATATGATATATTCAATTGGATTGCATTATAGTTTGTATATATATTAAATAGAAATAATATAATAGGATACATAATAAATATAAATAATAGAATAATAGAATGTACGATAAATATAAATAATATAATAACATAATATATAATAAATAGAAATTATAATATAATAGAATATATAATAAAAATAATAGAATAATAGAATATATGATACATATAAATAATATAATAATATGTAATAAATATAAATAATATAATAATATGCAACAAATATAAAAAACAAAATAATATTATGTGCAATAAATTTACATAATATAATAAATATAACACATAATATAAATAACCCCACAGGAAATGGAACAGGAAGTGGACTCACAGTCGGCCACGTAGGCCCCGGTCTGGGGGTCCAGCACCCCGGGGACGGTGTAGAGCTGACACGCCCCGTTTTCCCTGGGAGGAAAAATAATAATAAAATAGGATTGATTAATCAGTAATAGTAATGGATCATTCGTCACAATACAGGAATAATAATAATAAATAATAATACAGGATTAATAATAATTAATAATAATACCGTAATAATAATAATTACTAATTCGTAATAATAATAATTAAAATTTCACAATAATACAGGAATAATAATTCGTCATAATGCAGTAATAATAAGTAATAGTAATACAAGAATAACAATAATTAATAATAATACAGAAATAATAATAATTACTAATTCATAATAATAATTGATAATTCATAAAAATAATTGATAATTTGTAATAATAATAATTAATAATAATACAGTAATATAATTTGTCATAATACAGTAATAATAATTCTTAATAATACAGTAATAATAATTAATAACCCATAATGATACAGTAATACTAATAATTAATATAATTATACAGTAGTAATAATAATTAATAATAATACAGTAATAATAATTAATAATTTGTAATAATACGGTAATAATAATAGTTAATAATAACAAAAAATAAAATAATCATTGAATTAAAAAGGATGGGAAATAATAATAATAAAATAATAAAAAAATAATAAAAATAAGAAAATAATATGAAGAATAAAATAATATGAAGAATAAAATAATAATAATAATAATAATACCAGGAAGGAAGGAAAAAAATAAAATAATAATAGAATAGAAACGGATGAAAAAAATAAAATAACAATAATTAAATAAAAATAATAGCAAAATAAAAGGAATAACGAAATAATAATAATTAATAATACGGTAATAATAATAATATCAATGTATTATGAGCTAGGATTCCATTCAGGGCCTCAATAATAACAATAATAATTAATAATAATAATAATAAATAATAAATAATAATACAGTAATAATAATTAATAATGCATAATAATACAGTAATAATAATAATTAATAATATCATAATAATAAATAATAATTTGTAATAATACAGTAATAATAATTAATAATTCATAATAATAATAAATAATAATACAGTAATAATAATAATATCAATGTATTATGATCTGGGATTCCATTCAGGGCCTCAACAATAATAATAATAATAATTACCTGGAGCTCAGGGCTTGGGCCCAGTCCTTGAACTTCTCCATTATTATTATTAGTAGTAGTAGTATTGTTATCATCTGGGAATCAAGGCCTCGTCCCCATCCCTGAGCCTATATTATAATAATAATTATTATTATTATTGTTGTTATTATTATTATGTGGAACTGAAGGCCTGGGCGTTTTCCATGAGCCTCTCTACTATTATCATTATTATTATTATTGTTATTATTATTATTATTATTATTATTGTTTGGGATTCAGGGCCTGGCCATCATCCCTGAGCCTCTCTATTACTATTATTGTTGTTATTATTATTTTTTTCTCTATCTCAGGGCCTGGGTCCATATCTGAGCCTCTCCATTATTATTATTATTATTATTATTGTTGTTGTTGTTGTTGTTATTGTTATTGTATCTTGGAGTCTGGGCCTGGGCGCTGTTCCTGAGCCTCTCTATTATTATTATTGTTATTATTATTACTATTATTTTCATTATTGTTACTATTACTTATTATTTTGTTATTATTACTACTATTATTATTGTTATTTATTATTATTATTAAAATTACTATTATTGCTATTGTTCATTATTGATTATTATTATTACTATTATTATTTTATTCACTATTATTATTATTTATTATGATTGCAATTGCTATTATTGCTATTGTTTCATTTTGATTATTATTATTGCTATTATTTTCATAATTATTACTATTGCTTATTATTGTTTTTATTATTATTACTATTATTGCAATTACTATTATTGCTATTATTTGTTATTGATTATTATTATTGCTATTGTTTTCATTATCATTACTATTACTTATTATTGTTTTTATTATTACTATTATTACTATTATTTTTATTTATTATGATTGCAATTACTATTATTGCTATTTTTTATTATTGATTATTATTACTATTATTGTTGTTATTATTACTATTATTATTGTTGTTTTATTATTATTACTATTATTGCTGTTGTTGTTATTTATGATTGCAATTACTATTATTGCTATTGTTTATTGATTATTATTATTATTACTATTATTGTTGTTTTTACAATTATTATTACTATAACTATTTTTGTTTTATTATTATTACTATTATTGCTGTTGTTATTTATTAATGCAATTACTATTATTGCTATTGTTTATTATTGATTATTATTATTACTATTACTTATTATTGTTTTTATTATTACTATTACTATTATTTTTGTTGTTTTATTATTATTACTGTTATTGTTGTTGTTATTAATGATTGCCATTATTATTATCGCTATTGTTTATTATTGATTATCATTATTACTATTATTGTTGTTGTTTTTATCATTATTATTACTATTATTGTTATTATTGTTACTGTTGTTGTTGTTGTTATTGCTGCCGTCGTCGTTGTTGTCCTTACCGGACGTAGAAGGTGGCAGTGATGGTCCGGCCGTCCGCACTGACCTGCAGGTCCCTCAGCAGCAGCCTCAGGGGGCCCCCGGCCTCGATCTTGGGCGGGTTGTCCGACAGGATCCCCCAAGTGCGCCATGCCCCGTCCAGCTGCGGGGGGGTGGGGGACAGCAAGGAACCTTCTAGAACCTTCCGGGTGCCCCGGGGGTCACCCTCGACCCCAGGGAACCGGAATTGCATATGGCGGACGAGGTCATCGTTACCATTGTGGGGTAAATATTGGGGGGGGTGCCTATGGGGGCAACTGGTGGGGCAGTTGGGGGCACCACTGGGGGAACCATTGGGGGGACCCTTGGGGACCCAACACCCCAACACCCCCACCCTCAATCCCCAACTCGCCTAGATTTCCCCCAGAACACCCCGGGATTGCATATGGCGGATGATTCATCATTACCATTGGAGGAAATATTGGGGCAGTCATTAGGGGGCTATTGGAAGGACCATTGGGAGGACCATTGGGGGAACCATTGGGGGGACCCATGTGGACCCCAACACCCCAACACCCCCACCCTCCACCCCCAACTCGCCAAGATTTCCCCCAGAAGAGCCCAGGATTGCATATGGCGGGTGAGTAAACCTTACCACTGGATTAAATATTGGGGGAGTTATTGGAGGGGCCATTGGGGTCGCCATTGGGGAGAACATTGGGCGGACCATCGGGGGGACCCTTGGGGACCCCAACACCCCAACACCCCCACCCTCCACCCCCAACTCGCCCTGATTTCCCCCAGAACACCCCAGGATTGCATATGGCGGAGGACTCATCATTACCATTGTGGGGGAAATATTGGGGCCCCATTTGGGGGGCCATTGGAGGGGTCATTGGGGAGACCTTTGGGGGGACCATTGGGGGACCCTTAGGGGAACAATTGGGGGGACCCTTGGGGACCCTAACACCCCAACACCCCCACCCTCCACCCCCAACTCGACCTGATTTCCCCCAGAACACCCCGGGATTGCATATGGCGGACGAGGTCTCGTTACCATTTGAAATATTGGGGCGCCATTTGGGGGGCCGTTGGGGGGACCATTGGGGTACCCTTGGGGACCCCAACACCCCAACAACCCCACCCTCCATCCCCAACAGGCCTAGATTTCCCTCAGAACTCCCCAGGATTTCATATGGTGGATGAGTAATCCTTACCATTGGGGGAACCATTGGGGGGAACATTCGGGGAGGCAATTGGGGGCGTCATTGGGGTCACCATTGGGGGAACCATTGTGGGGACCCTTGGGGACCCCAACACCACAACACCCCCACCCTCCACCCCCCATTGGCCTAGATTTCCCCCAGAACAACCCAGGATTGCATATGGCAGATGAGTAATCCTTCCCATTAGATAAAATATTGGGGGGCTATTGGGAGGAAATTGGGGGAACCATTGGGGGGACCCTTAGGGGCCCCAACACCCCAACACCCCCACCCTCCACCCCCAACTGGCCTAGATTTACCCCAGAAAACCCCGGAATTGCATATGGTGGATGAGTTATCATTACCATTGGATTAAATATTGGGGGGGGCTATTGGGGGACATTGGGGGCGCCATTGTGGGGACCATTGGGGCAATCATTGGGGAACCCTGAGTGACCCCAAAACTCTAACACCCCCACCCTCCATCCCCAACTGGCCTAGATTTCCCCCAGAACACCCTGGGATTGCATATGGCGGATGACTTGTCCTTCCCATTGGGAAATATTGGGGGGACCATTCGTGGGTCCATTTGGGGGACCCTTGGGGATCCCAACACCCTAACACCCCAACCCTCCATCCCCAAATCGCCCAGATTTCCCCCAGACCACCGCAGGATTGCATATGGCGGATGAGTCATCCTTCCCATTAGATTAAATATTGGGGGACTATTGGGGGGCCATTGGAGGAACACTGGAGGAACCATAGTGGGGACCCTTAGGGACCCCAAAACCCCAACACCCCCACCCTCCATCCCCAACTAGCCCTGATTTACCCCAGGACACCCCAGGATTGCATATGGCGGATGATTCATCGTTACACCATTGGGGCAACTATTGGGGGGGACCATTGGGGACCCCGAACCCCAACACCCCCCGTACCCTCCCCAGCCCCCTGAATCCGGGGTTACCTGAGACAGCTGGGCCGGGCCGTTGGCGTAGGCGACCCCCAAGAGCAGAGCGATGAGCAGAGCGTGCATGGTGCTGTGTGCGTTGTTACCCCCGGTCCCGGTGCTGCTGGGGCAATGGCGCCCGACGTTGTGACCCCCCGTGTCCCGGTGGTGCAACTGCAGATCCCAGCTGGAGTCCCTGGTTTTATTACCCCACCTAACTCCACCCCCTACCCCCCCACCCACCTCCTTTCCCAATGCCCCACGGTACATAAAGAACCCAGTGTCCTACAGGTCTCAAGGCCCCTTTTGTTCCTACCCCTGGGCAGGGCAGGGGGACAACTGGGGTGACATCTTGTCTCGGTGAGCAGATCTGAAGGCCCCTTTTGTTCCTACCCCTGGGCAGGGAGCGAAGGGGGGCAATTAGGGTGACATCTTGTGTCAGGGGTGGATTAATGGTGAACAGGAAGTGGATGTTGGATGGGGAGAACTTCCTGTTGGCTTTGGAAGCACCGAGGCTGGAGCCTGGGGACAAGGCCCACAGTGTGTTCTACACCCCACCCCCCCCACACCTCACCCACACTCTGTGTCTCCTACCTGCCCCACCCCACCCCCCATTTGCCCCCAATGCCCCCAGCAACCACCCAACTCCCGGACAAATCTCCAGTGTGATGTGCGTACCAATCCAAGATGGCGCCCCAGGGTGAATGGGGTCGACAAAAGTGGGGTCAAACCCCCTCCCTGACAGCACACCCCCACTTTTCTGTCTCCTACCAGGCCCACCCGACTCCCCCATTTGCCCCCAGTCCCCCCAGTGAGCAACCAACTCCCGGGCAAATCTCCATTGTGCTGTGTGGTGAACAATCCAAGATGGCGCCCGATGGAGACGCGTTCGTGTTCCTATATTTTCTATTTATGTTTTTTGATATATTATTTATTTTTATATATGTTTTATATTTTTTATATGTATTATTTAGGTTTGCTTGTGTATTTAAATATATATTTAATTAATATATATTAATTAATCAATATATATTTATTAATACATATTAGTATATTAAAATATTAATATATTTATATATTATATTAATGATTATATTAACATAATGTTAGTTATAATGTTAATATAATATTAATAATTATATTAATGATATAATGTAGTAATATATTAAAATATATAAATATATTAATACATTTAATATATATTTAATATATTAATATATAATAATACAATATAATAATATATAATATAATATAATATATAATATTAAAATATTAATATATATTTAAATATATTAATATATACTAATATATTAAGATATATTTAAGTATATATTAATAAAATATATTTAAATATATTTTTTATTTATATGAATCTTTGTATGTTCAGTTTCATATATATTTTATATATTTTAAAATGTATATTTTATATTTTAGGTATATTTATTTTCGAATATTTTATATTTTAGGCATATTTATTTTCATATATTTTTATTTATGGATTTTTATATATTTTAAGTATATGTTTATATATATTTATGTTTATGAATATTTTGTTTTTTTAAAATTGATGGACCAGTTTATATATTTATTTTTATCTATTTTATATTTTAAATGTATTATATATTAATTATATATGTTTTACATATATGAAATTTATATATTTTATTTATCTATTTTTATCTATTTTAAATATATATTTATACGTATTTATATTTATGAATATTTTATACTCTTAAAATGTATGTATTTATTTCTTTTTATATATTTTACGGATCTATTTAAATTTATGTTTTCTTATTCATATATTTTTATATATTTTATATATATTTATTTTTATTTTACATTTTTAAATGTATATACGTTTTTATATATTTATTGTTATATATCTGATGCATACATTTAAATTTATATTTTTTATTCATATATTTTTCTATATCATATATATTTATTCTTATTTATATTTCGTGTACGTATTTTCAAATTTATAGATGGATCAATTTATCTATTTTATATTTATATATTTATGTATATATTTATCAAATCGCATGCGCATTTATGCCTTTATATTCTAATATATATTTTCATTTACCTGTATTTATATTTATGTATTTAATATTTATATATGTTTAATATATATTCAATATTTATATATTTAATATTTATATATTTATTATTTATATATTTAATATTTATATGTATTTAATATTTTATATATTTAATATTAATACATATTTGATATTTTTATATTTACTATTTATTTATATTTCATATTTATTATTTTAATATTTATGTATTATTAATATGTATATATATTTAGTATTTATGCACATATTTAATACTTATATATGTTTAACATTTGTATATATTTAATATTTATATATTTTATTTTTATATATTATATTTTTATATGTTTTATATGTATTTTATATTTTTATACATATTTAATATTTATATGTATTCACTATTTATATATTTCATATTTATAGGGTTAATATTTATAAATATTTAAGAATTATATATAATATTTATATATTTTATATTTTTATATATATTTAATATTTATATGTATTTAATATTTATATATATTTAATATTTATATCTGTATATGTATTGTCTACCCTGCCCCCCTCCTGGGGCACCCGGTCCTCCCTGTCTTTCCGGTCCATCCGCCCCGTCCGCCCGTCTGTCCGCCCACCAGGAGGAAGTGGAGGTAAAGGTCACCGTCACTCAGTGGATTCGCTTCCTCCTCCTGTGTCTGAACCCCACTCATTCATGTCCTCCACCCTGGGGGCAATTGGGTGGATTGAGGGGGGGGTAAAAGGGCAAATCACACAATGGACTCCCTGTGTGTGTGGGGGGGGGGTGTGGGGTGTCCTGGTCTGCAGAGTGTGCAAGAGATTCGCGTGCAAAGGGGCTGGATTCAGAATTAAATAGTTTATTTAATACCATAAATAAATATAAATGTATAATTAATATGGAATATTCTAGAATACATTGAATTTATTACTAAATATTTTATTTACTTCCATAAACAAATATATATATATATATATATGGAATGATCCAGAATACATTGAATTCAGAACGATATATTTTATTTAATACCGTAAATAAATATAAATATATAGATATATTAATGTGGAATATTCTAGAATACATTGAATTTATTATTAAGTATTTTATTGACTTCCATAAATACATAGATGTGTGGAATTATCTAGAACATATTGAATTTATTATTTAATATTTTATTTACTGCCATGAATATATATAGATATATTAATGTGGAATATTCTAGAATACATTGCATTTATTATTAAATATTTTATTGACTTCCGTACATGTAAATATATATATGTGTGTGGAATTATCTAGAATACATTGAATTTGGAGTTCAATATTTCATATATTCATATAAATATATAGATGTATTAATATGGAATATTCTAGAATACATTGAATTTATTATTGAATATTTTATTTATTTCCATGAATATATGTACATGGAATTATCTAGAATATATTGAATTTAGAATTAAATATTTTATTTATTCCATAAATAGATAGATAGATAGATAGATAGATAGATAGACAGATAGATAGATAGATATCTCAGTGTGGAATTATCTAGAATACATTGAATTTATTATTGAATATTTTATTTACTTCCACATATATAGATATAGATAGATTATTGTGGAATATTCTAGAATACATTGAATTTATTATTTAATAGTTTATTTACTGCCATAAATAAATATATAGATCTCTTGATATGGAATATTCTAGAATACATTGAATTTATTACTAAATATTTTATTTACTTCCATAAACAAATATATATATATATATATATATATATATATATATATATATATATATATATATATCAATGTGGAATGATCCAGAATACATTGAATTCAGAATGAAATATTTTATTTAATTCCGTATAGATAAATATATAGATATATTAATGTGGAATATTCTAGAATACATTGAATTCATTATTAAATATTTGGTTTACTTCCATAAATATAAATATATATATGTGTGGAATTATCTAGAATACACTGAATTTGGTGTTCAATATTTTATATATTCATATAAATAAATATAAATATATATTAATGTGGAATATTCTAGAATACATGGCATTTATTATTGAATAGTTCATTTACTGCCATAAATAAATATATATTATATATATATGTATCTGAATGTGGAATGATCTGGAATACATTGAATTTGGATTTAAATATTTTATTTATTCCATAAATATATCTACCCACCCACCCATCCATCCATCCACCCACCCACCCACCTACCCACCCATCCATTCACCCACCCACCCATCCATCCACCCACCCACACACCCACCCACCCACCCTCCCACCCACCCACCCATCCATTCACCCATCCACCCACCCATCCATCCACCCATCCACCCATCCATCCACCCATCCACTCACCCACCCATCCACCCACCCACCCATCCATCCACCCTCCCACCATCCATCCATCCATCCATCCATCCACCCACCCCTACCAACCCTCCCCCCAACACCCCCTCCAGACTTCAAATTGGATTGGGCCATTGCTGGAATCCTACAGACCCTGTTGAAATGCCTTAACCATCAATTTCGGGTCAAGAAAAGTGGATCTCATTCCATTCTCCCCAATGGTGTGAAGCGTGGGGGTTGTGCAAGATGGCGGAGGGAAGAAGATGCCAGACTCAGGGATTGCGATGCTTGGGTAGCCGTTTATTGAATCATCCGGGTCATTGGTGGGAAGGAAAATGGAGGAGGAAGTGGAGGACGAAGAAAAGAGGAGGCGAAGCTGCGAATCAGCGCGTGGCCTCAACGGAGAGAAGGTGCCGGAATGTTCTGGAAGGATCAGCTTCCTGGGGGACGGAGCCCGTGGGAACTGGAAGGGGGTAAGACGGATCCTCAACACCTGGGAAGAAAAGGGGGGGCAGGGGTGAGGGAGATGCATCTGGGGGGGAACCAGAGGATGGGCACCATGTTGGAAATGGCAAGGATGGGCGAGCCTGGGTTCCTAGAGGAAGGGAAGTCCCACCCCCAGTGAATGGGCGTGCCTGAGTTCCTTGGGGAAGGGAAGTCCCGCCCCCAAATGATGGGTATCCATGGATTCCTACAGGAAGGGAAGTCCCGCCCCCTGGTGATGGGCGTGCCTGAGTTCCCAGAGGAAGGGAAGTCCCGCCCCCAAATGATGGGTATCCATGGATTGCTACAGGAAAGGAAGTCCCGCCCTCAGCTGATGGGCATGCCTGAGTTCTCAGAAGAAGGGAAGTCCCGCCCCCTAATGATGGGTATCCATGGATTCCTAGAGGAAGGGAAGTCCTGCCCCCAGGGGATGGGCATGCCTGAGTCCCAAGAAGAAGGGAAGTCCCGCCCCCAGGTGATGGGTGTGCCTGAGTTCCTTGGGGAAGGGAAGTCCCACCCCCAAAATGGGTATCCATGAATTCCTACAGGAAGGGAAGTCCCTCCCCCAGGTGATGGTCATGCCTGAGTTCCCAGAGGAAGGGAAGTCCCGCGCAGAGGTGATGGGCGTGCCTGGGTTCCTTGGGGAAGGGAAATCCCGTCCCTAATGATGGGTATCCATGGATTACTACAGGAACTCAGAGGAAGGGAAGTCCCGCGCCATCCCACAGGGGATGGGTATCCATGGTTTCCTACAGGAAGGGAAGTCCCACCCCCAAATGACGGGTATCCATGGATTCCTACAGGAAGGCAAGTCCCGCCCCCAAGGTGAGCGGCATGTCTGAGTTCCCAGAGGAAGGGAAGTTCCGCCCCGAGGTGATGGGTGTGCCTGAGTTACTACAGGAAGGGAAGTCCTGCCTCCCAGGTGATGGGTGTGCCTGAGTTACTTGGGGAAGGGAAGTCCCGCCCCCAAATGATGGGTATCCATGGATTTCTACAGGAACGGAAGTCCAGCCCGCCCAAGTGATGGGTATCCATGGATTCGTACAGGAAGAGGAGTCCCGCCCCCAGGTGATGGGTGTGCCTGATTTCCTACTCATCCCAGGCCAGATCTTCACTTGGGGCAATCGTCTGTGAAGAAGACAAGGAAGGGAAAGGAAAAGGGGCATCAAGGGAGGCGTCAGCCATCTTCCCCAAAGCCCGGTCACTGAGAGTGGCAGGCCAGTTCAAGATGGCGCCTGGAACACCGAGTCGAATTCAAGATTCTAGAATAAAGTGGAATCAAATCAAATCGAATAGAATCAAATAGATTAGAATGGAATAGAATAGAATAGAATAGAATACAATAGAATAGAATAGAATAGAATAGAATACAATGGAGTAGAATCTTCTAGAATAGAATGGAATAGAAGGGAGTAGAATATTCCAGAATATTCTAGAATAGACTTGAATAGAATAGAATGGAGTAGACTATTCTAGAATAGAATAGAAGAGAATAGGAGTAGAATATTCTAGAATATAATGGAATGGAATGGAGTAGGATAATCTAGAATAGAAGAGAATAAAAGAGAATAGAATAGAATAGAATAGAATGGAATGGAGTAGAATATTCTGGAATCAAACGAATAGAGTAGAATGGATTAGAATATTTTAGAATAAAATGGAATCAAACCGAAACAAATAGAATCGAATCGAATCCTATCGAATAGAATAGAATAGAATAGAATGGAGTAGAATATTCTAGAATAGAATAGAATAGAATGGAGTAGAATATTATACAATACAATGGAATAGAACAGAATAGGAGTAGAATATTCTAGAATAGAACAGAATGGAGTAGAATATTCGAGAATATTCTAGAACAGAATAGAATGGAATGGAATGGAGTAGAATATTGTAGAATAGAATAGATGGGAGTAGAATATTCTAGAATAGAATAGAATAGAATGGAGAAGAATATTCTAGAATATGCTAGAATAGAATAGATTGGAGTAGAATATTCTAGAATAGAATAGAATGGAATGCAATGGAGTAGAACATTCTAGAACAGAGTGGTTTGGAGTAGAATAGAATAGAATAGAATGGAGTAGAATATTCTAGAATAGAATGGAATGGAAAGGAATGGAATAGAATATGCTAGATTGGAAAGGAATGGAATGGAATGGAATGGAGTAGAAAATTCTAGAATAGAATAGAATTGAATGGAAAGGAATGGAATGGAGTAGCATATTCTAGAATAGAATAGAAGGAGTAGAATATTCTAGAATAGAATAGAAAGGAGTAGAATTGAGTAGAATATTACAAAATAGAACAGAATAGTATAGAATAGAATGGAGAAGAACATTCTAGAATGGAATGGAATTGAATGGAGTAGGTTATTCAGGAATAGAATGGAAAGGAATAGAATGCAATGGAATATTATAGAATAGAATAGAATAGAATGGAGTAGAAAATTCTAGAATAGAATAGAATAGGAGTAAAATATTATAGAATACAATGGAATGGAATGGGTTGGAGTAGAATATTCTGGAATAGAATAGAATGGAGTAGAATATTCTAGAATAGAAAAGAATGGAGTAGAATAGAATGGAATAAAATAGGAGTAGAATAGAATGGAATAGAAGAGAATGGAGTAGAATATTCCAGAATAGAATGGAATAGAATAGAGTGGTAGTAGAATATTCTAGAATACAATAGAAAAAGAAAGGAATGGATTGGTGTAGAATATTCTAGAATAGAATACAAGGGAGTAGAATATTCGAGAATAGAATTGAATAGAATAGAATGGAGTAGAATATTTTAGAATATTCTAGAATAGAATAGTTGGAGTAGAATATTCTCAAATACAATAAAATAGAATAGACTAGAATGGTGTAGAATATTCTAGAATAGAATGGAATCGAATGGAGTAGACTATACAAGAATAGAATGGAATGAAGTGGAATGGAGTAGAATATTCTAGAAAAGAATAGAATGGAATGGAATGGAGTAGAATATTCTACAATAGAATAGAATGGAGTAGAATATTCTAGAATAGAATAGAATGGAGTAGAATGGAGTATAAAATACTAGAATAGAATAGAATGGAATGGAATGGAGTAGAATATTCTAAAATGGAATGGAAGACAATGGAGTAGGATATTCCAGAATATTCTAGAATAGAAAGAAATAGAATAGAATAGAATAGAATGGAGTAGAATATTCTAGAATAGAATAGAATAGAATAGAATATTCCAGAATACAATAGAATAGAATGGAGTAGAATATTCTAGAATAGAATGGAATAGAATGGAGTAGAATATTCTAGAATAGAATAGAATGGAGTAGAATATTCCAGAATAGAATAGAATAGAATAGAATGGAGTAGAATATTCCAGAATAGAATAGAATAGAATGGAATCGAATGGAGTAGAATATTCTAGAATACAATGGATTGGAGTAGAATATTCTAGAATAGAATGGAATAGACTAGAATATTCTGGAATAGAATAGAATGGAATGGAATGGAGTAGAATATTCAAGAAGAGAATAGAATGGAGTAGAATATTCTACAATGGAATGGAATAGAATGGAGTAGAATATTCCAGAAATTCCAGAATAGAATGGAATAGAATAGAATAGAATGGATTAGAATATTCTAGAATAGAATCGAATACAATAGAATGGAGTAGAATATTGTAGAATAGAATAGAATGAAGTAGAATATTCTAGAATAGAATAGAATAGCATGGAGTAGAGAATTCTAGAATAGAATGGAATAGAACAGAATAGGAAAAGAATTTTCTAGAATAGAATAGAATGCAGTAGATTATTCTAGAATAGAATAGAATAGAATGGAATCGAATGGAGTAGAATATTCTAGAATAGAATTGAATAGAATAGAATTGAGTAGAATATTCTAGAATAGAATAGAATGGAGTGGAATGGAGTAGAATACTCTGGAATACAATAGAATATAATGGAGTAGAATATTCTAGAATTGAATGGAATAGAATGGAATAGAATAGAATGGAGTAGAATATTCTAGACCTGAATGGAATAGAATGGAGTAGAATATTCAACAATATTCAAGAATGGAATGGAATAGAATAGAATTGAATGGAGTAGAATATTCTAGAATATTCTAGAATAGAATAGAATGGAGTAGAATATTCCAGAATAGAATAAAATGGAGTAGAATATTCTAGAATAGAATAGAATGGAGTAGAATGGTGTAGAATATTCTAGAAAAGAATAAAAGAGAATGGAGTAGAATATTCTAGAGTGGAATGGAATAGAGTGGAGTAGGATATTCTAGAATAGAATGGAAAAGAATACAATGGAGTAGAATATTCTAGAATAGAATGTAGTAGAGTATTCCAGAATATTCTTCAATAGAATGGAATAGAATACAATGGAGTAGAATATTCCAGAGTAGAATAGAATGGAATACAGTGGAACATTCCAGAATGGAATACAATAGAATAGAATGGTGTAGAATATTCCAGAATATTCTAGAATAGAATGGAATAGAATATTCTAGAATAGAATAGAATGGAGTAGATTATTCTAGTATAGAATGGAGTCGAATGGAGTAGAATATTCTAGAAAAGAATGGATTGGAGTAGAATATTCTAGATTAGAATAGAATGGAATAGAATATTCTAGAATAGAATGGAATGGAATGGAATAGAATGGAGTAGAATATTCTAGAATAGAAGAGAATTGAATGGAATGGAATGGAGTAGAATACTCTAGAATAGAATAGAAGGAATAGAACATTCTAGAATAGAATAGAATGGAGCAGAACTGAGTAGAATAGTCCAGAATAGAATAGAATAGTGTAGAATAGAATGGAGTACAACATTCTAGAATGGAATGGAATAGAATGGAGTACGGTATTCAGGAATAGAATGGAATGGAATACAATCGAGTAGAATATT
Source organism: Perognathus longimembris pacificus (assembly GCF_023159225.1). Classification (NCBI taxonomy): domain Eukaryota; kingdom Metazoa; phylum Chordata; class Mammalia; order Rodentia; family Heteromyidae; genus Perognathus; species Perognathus longimembris. The sequence continues at coordinate 205,755 of NW_025960156.1, forward strand.
CTACAATAGAATAGAATAGAATAGAATGGAATAGAATATTTTAGAATAGAATAGAATATGAGTAAAATATTCTAGAATAGAATGGTATTGAACGGAATGGGGTAGAATATTCTGGAATACAATAGAATGGAGTACAATATTCTAGAATAGAATAGAATGGAGTAGAATAGAATAGAATAGAATAGGAGTAGAATATTCTAGAATAGAAAGGAATGGAATGGAGTAGGATATTCTAGAATAGAAGAGAATCAAATAGAATAGAAGAGAATAGAATAGAATGGAGTAGAATATTCTGGAATCGAACCGAAAAGAGAAGAAAGAAGTAGAATATTCTAGAATAAAATGGAATCAAATCGAATCGAATAGAATCGAATCGAATCCAATCGAATAGAATAGAAAAGAAGAGAATGGAGGAGAATATTCTAGAATAGAGTAGAATAGAATGGAGTAGAATATTCCAGAATATTCTAGAATAGAATGGAATAGAATAGAATAGAATAGAATGGAGAAGAAAATTGTAGAATAGAATGGAATGGAGTAGAATATTCTAGAATAGAATAGAATGGAATGGAGTAGAATATTCTAGAATAGAATAGAATGGAGTAGAATATTTTAGAATGGAATAGAATGGAGTAGAATGGAGTAGAATATTCTAGAACAGAATCGAATGGAGTAGAATATTCTAGAATAGAATGGAATCGAATACAGTATAATATTCAAGAATAGAATGGAATGGAATAGAATGGAGTAGAATAATCTAGAATAGAATAGAATGGAGTAGAATATTCTAGAATAGAATAGGAGTAAAATATTCAAGAATAGAATGGAATGGAATGGAGTAGAATATTCTGGAATGGAATAGAATGGAGTAGAATATTCTAGAATAGAATAGAATGGAGTAGAATATTCTAGAATAGAATAGGAGTAGAATATTCTAGAATAGAATGGAATGGATTCAAATCGAATCGAATAGAATCGAATCGAAACCAATCGAAGAGAATAGAAAAGAAGAGAATGGAGGAGAATATTCTAGAATAGAGTAGAATAGAATGGGGTAGAATATTCCAGAATATTCTAGAATAGAATGGAATAGAATAGAATAGAATGGAGTAGAATATTCTAGAATAGAATAGAATGGAGTTTAATATTCTAGAATACGATAGAATAGAATGGAGTGGAATATTCTTGAATAGAATGTAATAAAATAGAGTAGGAGTAGAATATTCTAGAATACAATAGAAAGGAATGGAATGGATTGGAGTAGAATATTCTAGAATAGATTACAATGGAGTAGAATATTCTAGAATATTCTAGAGTAGAGTAGATTGGAGTAGAATATTCTAGAATAAAATACAATAGAACAGAATTGAATAGAATGGAGTAGAATATTCTAGAATAGAATAGAATAGAATAGAATGGAGTAAAATATTCTAGAATAGAATGCATTGGATTTGAATATTCTAGAATAGAATAGAATAGAATAGAATGGAGTAGAATACTCTAGAATATAATAGAATAGAATGGAATGGAATGGAGTAGAATATTCTAGAGTAGAATAGAATAGAATGGAGTCGAATATTATATAATGGAATGGAATAGAATAGAATGGAGTAGAATATTCTAGAATTGAATGGAATAGAATGGAGTAGAATATTCCAGAATATTCCAGAATAGAATGGAATAGAATAGAATAGAATGCAGTAGAATATTCTAGAATAGAATAGAATGGAGTAGAATATTCTAGAATTGAATGGAATACAATGGAGTAGAATATTCTAGAATAGAATGGAATGGAATGGAATGTTGTAGAATATTCTACAAGAGAATAGAATGGAATGTAATGGAATGTAGTAGAATATTCTATAATAGAATAGAATGGAGTAGAATAATCTACAATAGAATAGAATGGAATAGAATATCCTATAATAGAATAGAATAGAATGGAGTAGAATATTCTAGAATAGAATGGAATGGAATAGAATAGCATTAGAATATTCTAGAATGCAATAGAATGAAGTTGAATATTCTAGAATAGAATGGAATAGAATAGAATAGGGGTAGAATATTCAAGAATAGAATAGAATAGAATGGATGGAATGGAGAAGAATGTTCTACAATAGTATTGATTGGAGTACTATATTCTATAATAGAATAGTCTAGATTAGAATAGAATGGAGTAGAATATTCCAGAATACAATAAAATAGAATAGAAGTGGAGTAGAATATTCTAAAATAGAATAGAATGGAATGGAGTAGGGTATTCTGGAATCGAATTAATTAGAGTAGAATGGAGAGGAATATTCAAAAATAAAATGGAATCAAATCAAATCGAATAGAATCGAATCGAATCCCATCGAATAGAATTGAATAGAAGAGAATGGAACAGAATATTCTAGAATAGAATAGAATGGAGTAGAATATTCTACAATAGAATGAATAGAATGGAGTAGAGTATTCTAGACAAGAATCAAATAGAATAGAATAGAATAGGAGTAGAATATTCTAGAATAGAATAGAATGAAGTAGAATGGGGTAGAATATTCTAGAATAGAATGGAATAGAATAGAATGGAGTAGAATATTCTAGAATAGAATGGAATCGAATGGAGTAGAATATTCTAGATTTGAGTAGAATGGAGTAGAATATTCTAGAATAGAATAGAATAGAATGGAATAGAATAGTAGAATATTCTAGAAAAGAATTGAATAGAATAAAATAGAATGGAGTAGAATATCCTAGAATAGAATGGAATAGAAAAGAATAGGAGTAGAATATTCTAGAATAGAATAGAATAGAATGGATGGAACGGAGAAGAATAATCTAGAATAGAATTGATTGGAGTAGTATATTCTAGAACAGAATAGTATAGAATGGAGTAGAGTATTCTAGAATAGTATAGTATAGAATAGAATAGGAGTAGATTATTGTAGAATAGAATAGAATAGAATGGAGTAGAATATTCTAGAATGGAATGGAATAGAGTGGAATACAATAGAATGGAATAGAATAATTTAGAATAGAATAGAATATGAGTAAAATATTCTAGGATAGAATGGTATGGAAAGGAATGGGGTAGAATATTCTGGAATAGATTAGAATGGAGTACAATATTCTAGAATAGAATAGAATGGAGTAGAATAGAATAGAATAGAATAGGAGTAGAATATTCTAGAATAGAATAGAATACAATGGATGGAACGGAGAAGAATAATCTAGAATAGAATAGATTGGAGTAGTATATTCTAGAACAGAATAGAATAGAATGTATTAGAGTAATCTAGAATAGTATAGTATAGAATAGAATAGGAGTAGATTATTGTAGAATAGAATAGAATGGAGTAGAATATTCTAGAATGGAATGGAATAGAATGGAATAGAATAGAATGCAGTAGAATATTCTAGAATAGAATAGAATGGAGTAGAATATTCTAGAATAGAATGGAATAGAATAGAATAGGGGTAGAATATTCAAGAATAGAATAGAATAGAATGGATGGAATGGAGAAGAATGTTCTACAATAGTATTGATTGGAGTACTATATTCTATAATAGAATAGTCTAGATTAGAATAGAATGGAGTAGAATATTCCAGAATACAATAAAATAGAATAGAAGTGGAGTAGAATATTCTAAAATAGAATAGAATGGAATGGAGTAGGGTATTCTGGAATCGAATTAATTAGAGTAGAATGGAGAGGAATATTCAAAAATAAAATGGAATCAAATCAAATCGAATAGAATCGAATCGAATCCCATCGAATAGAATTGAATAGAAGAGAATGGAACAGAATATTCTAGAATAGAATAGAATGGAGTAGAATATTCTACAATAGAATGAATAGAATGGAGTAGAGTATTCTAGACAAGAATCAAATAGAATAGAATAGAATAGGAGTAGAATATTCTAGAATAGAATAGAATGAAGTAGAATGGGGTAGAATATTCTAGAATAGAATGGAATAGAATAGAATGGAGTAGAATATTCTAGAATAGAATGGAATCGAATGGAGTAGAATATTCTAGATTTGAGTAGAATGGAGTAGAATATTCTAGAATAGAATAGAATAGAATGGAATAGAATAGTAGAATATTCTAGAAAAGAATTGAATAGAATAAAATAGAATGGAGTAGAATATCCTAGAATAGAATGGAATAGAAAAGAATAGGAGTAGAATATTCTAGAATAGAATAGAATAGAATGGATGGAACGGAGAAGAATAATCTAGAATAGAATTGATTGGAGTAGTATATTCTAGAACAGAATAGTATAGAATGGAGTAGAGTATTCTAGAATAGTATAGTATAGAATAGAATAGGAGTAGATTATTGTAGAATAGAATAGAATAGAATGGAGTAGAATATTCTAGAATGGAATGGAATAGAGTGGAATACAATAGAATGGAGTAGAATATTCTAGAATAGAATAGAATGTAGTAGAATATTCTAGAATAGAATGGAATAGAATAGAATGGAGTAGAATATTCTAGAAGTGAATGGAATAGAATGGAGTAGAATATTCCAGAATATTCAAGAATAGAATAGGATAGAATAGAATAGAAAGGAGTAGAATATTCTAGAATAGAATAGAATAGAATGGAGTAGAATATTCTAGAATACAATAGAATAGAATGAAGTAGAATATTCCAGAAAGAATAGAATGGAGTAGAATATTCTAGAATAGAAGAGAATAGAATGGAATAGAATAATTTAGAATAGAATAGAATATGAGTAAAATATTCTAGGATAGAATGGTATGGAAAGGAATGGGGTAGAATATTCTGGAATAGATTAGAATGGAGTACAATATTCTAGAATAGAATAGAATGGAGTAGAAGAGAATAGAATAGAATAGGAGTAGAATATTCTAGAATAGAATAGAATACAAAGGATGGAACGGAGAAGAATAATCTAGAATAGAATAGATTGGAGTAGTATATTCTAGAACAGAATAGAATAGAATGTATTAGAGTAATCTAGAATAGTATAGTATAGAATAGAATAGGAGTAGATTATTGTAGAATAGAATAGAATGGAGTAGAATATTCTAGAATGGAATGGAATAGAATGGAATAGAATAGAATGCAGTAGAATATTCTAGAATAGAATAGAATGGAGTAGAATATTCTAGAATAGAATGGAATAGAATGGAATAGAATAGAATGGCGTATAATATTCTAGAAGTGAATGGAATAGAATGGAGTAGAATATTCCAGAATATTCAAGAATAGAATAGAATGGAGTAGAATATTCTAGAATAGAATAGAATAGAATGGAGTAGAATATTCTAGACTAGAATAGAATGGAGTAGAATATTCTAGAATACAAGAGAATAGAATGGAATAGAATATTTTAGAATACAATAGAATATGAGTAAAATATTCTAGAATAGAATGGTATGGAACGGAATGGGGTAGAATATTCTGGAATAGATTAGAATGGAGTACAATATTCTAGAATAGAATAGAATGGAGTAGAATAGAATAGAATAGAATAGGAGTAGAATATTCTAGAATAGAATGGAAAGGAATGGAGTAGGATATTCTAGAATAGAACAGAATCGAATAGAATAGAAGAGAAAAGAATGGAATGGAGTAGAATATTCTGGAATCGAACCGAAACGAGGAGAAAGAAGTAGAATAATCTAGAATAAAAGGGAATCAAATCGAATCGAATAGAATAGAATCGAATCCAATCGAATAGAATAGAAAAGAAGAGAATGGAGGAGAATATTCTAGAATAGAGTAGAATAGAATGGAGTAGAATATTCCAGAATATTCTAGAATAGAATGAAATAGATTAGAATGGAGTAGAATATTGTAGAATAGAATGGAATGGAGTAGAATATTCTAGAATAGAATAGAATGGAGTAGAATATTCTAGAATGGAATAGAATGGAGTAGAATGGAGTAGAATATTCTAGTACAGAATCAAATGGAGTAGAATATTCTAGAATAGAATGGAGTATAATATTCTAGAATAGAATGGAATCGAATACAGTATAATATTCTAGAATAGAATGGAATGGAATAGAATGGAGTAGAATAATCTAGAATAGAATAGAATAGAATAGAATGGAGTAGAATATTGTAGAATAGAATAGGAGTAAAATATTCTAGAATAGAATGGAAAGGAATGGAATGGAATGGAATGGAATGGAGTAGAATATTCTGGAATAGAATAGAATGGAGTAGAATATTCTAGAATAGAATAGAAAGGAGTAGAATATTCTAGAATAGAATAGAATGGAGTAGAATATTCTACAAGAGAATAGAATAGAATGCAGTAGAGTATTATAGAGAAGAATAGAATAGAATAAAATAGGAGTAGAATAGAATAGAATAGAATGAAGTAGAATGGAGTAGAATATTCTAGAATAGAATGGAATAGAATAGAATGGAGTAGAATCTTCAAGAATAGGATGGAATAGAATGTAGTAGAATATTCTAGATTTGAGTAGAATGGAGTAGAATATTCTAGATTAGAATAGAATAGAATAGGAGTAGAATATTCTAGAATAGAATGCAATGGAATGGAGTAGGATACTCTAGAATAGAAGAGAATAAAATAGAATAGAAGAAAATAGAATGGAATAGAGTAGAATATTCTGGAATCGAATGGAATAGAGTAGAAAGTAGTAGAATATTCTAGAATAAAATGGAATCAAATCGAATCGAATAGAAACGAATATAATACAATCGAAGAGACTAGAAAAGAAGAGAATGGAGGAGAGTATTCTAGAATAGAGTAGAATAGAATGGAGTAGAATATTGCAGAATATTCTAGAATAGAATGGAATAGAATAGAATAGAATGGAGTAGAATATTCTAGAATAGAATGGTGTAGAATATTCTTGAATAGAATGGAATAAAATAGAGTAGGAGTAGAAAATTCTAGAATACAATAGAAAGGAATGGAATGGATTGGAGTAGAATATTCTAGAATAGAATACAATGGAGTAGAATATTCTAGAATATTCTAGAGTAGAGTAGATTGGAGTAGAATGTTCTAGAATAGAATAAAATAGAATAGAATAGAATGGAGTAGAATATTCTAGAATAGAATAGAATAGAATAGAATAGAATGGAGTAGAATACTCTAGAATATAATAGAATAAAATGGAATGGAATGGAGTAGAATATTCTAGAATAGAATAGAATAGAATAGAATAAAATGGATTTGAATATTATATAATGGAATGGAATAGAATAGAAAGGAGTAGAATATTCTAGAATTGAATGGAATAGAATGGAGTAGAAAATTCCAGAATATTCCAGAATAGAATGGAATAGAACAGAATAGAATGGAGTAAAATATTCTAGAATAGAATAGAATAGAATAGAATGGAGTAGAATATTCAAGAATAGAATAGAATGGAGTATAATATTCTAGAATAGAATTGAAAAGAATGGAGTAGAGTATTCTAGAATAGAATGGAATAAAATAGAATAGGAGTAGAATTTTCTAGAATAGAAAAGAATGGAGTAGAATATTCTAGAATAGAATAGAATGGACTAGAATGGAGTAGAATATTCTAGAATTGAATGGAATAGAATGGAGTAGAATATTCTAGAATAGAGTGGATTAGAGTAGAATATTCTAGAATAGAATAGAATAGAATAGAATGGAGTAGAATACTCTAGAATAGAATGGAATGGAATGGAATGTAGTAGAATATTCTAGAAGAGAATAGAATGGAATGTAATGGAATGTAGTAGAATATTCTATAATAGAATAGAGTGGAGTAGAATATTCTAGAATAGAATGGAATAGAATAGAATAGGAGTAGAATAGAATAGAATAGAATGGATGGAACGGAGAAGAATATTCTACTATAGAATATATTGGAGTACTATATTCTAGAATAAAATAGTCTAGAATAGAATAGAATGGAGTAGAATATTCCAGAATAAAATAAAATAGAATAGAATAGGAGTAGAATATGCTAGAATAGAATGGAATGGAATGGAGGAAGGTATTCTAGAATAGAAGAGAATCAAATAGAATAGAATGGAGTAGAATATCCTAGAATAGAATGGAATAGAATAGAAAAGGAGTAGTTTATTCAAGCATAGAATTGATTGGAGTAGAATATTCTAGAACAGAATAGAATAGAATGGAGTAGAGTATTCTAGAATAGAATAGTATAGAATAGAATAGGAGTAGATTATTGTAGAATAGAATAGAATAGAATAGAATAGAATGGAGTAGAATATTCTAGATTAGAATGGAATGGAGTAGAATATTCTTGAATAGAATGGAATAAAATAGAGTAGTAGTATTATATTCTAGAATACAATAGAAAAGAATGGAATGGATTGGAGTAGAATATTCTAGAATAGAATACAATGGAGTAGAATATTCTAGAATATTCTAGAATAGAGTAGATTGGAGTAGAATATTCTAGAATAGAATAAAATAGAATATACTAGAATAGAATGGAGTAGAAAATTCTAGAATAGAATAGAATGGAAACGAATGGAGTAAAATATTCTAGAATAGAATGGATTGGAGTTGAATATTCAAGAATAGAATAGAATAGAATAAAATGGAGTGGAATATTCTCGAATATAATAGAACAGAATGGAATGGAATGGAGTAGAATATTCTAGAATAGAATAGAATAGAATGGAGTCGAATAATATAGAATGGAATGGAATTGAATGGAATAGAATAGAATGGAGTAGAATATTCTAGAATTGAATGGAAAAGAATAGAGTAGAATAATCCAGAATATTCCAGAATAGAATGGAATAGAATAGAATAGAATGGAGTAGAATATTCTAGAATAGAATAGAATGGACTAGAATATTCTAGAATAGAATAGAATGGAGTAGAATATTCTAGAACAGAATAGAAGAGAATGGAGTAGAATATTCTAGAATGGAATGGAATAGAATGGAGGAGAGTATTCCAGAATATTCTAGAATAGTGTGGAATAGAATAGAATGGAGTAGAATATTCTGGAATAGAATAGAATGGAGTAGAATATTCCAGAGTAGAATAGAATAGAATGGAGTAGAATATTCCAGAATAGAATAGAATAGAATGGAGTAGACTATTATAAAATAGAATAGAATTCAATAGAATAAGAGTAGAATATTCTAGAATAGAATAGAATGGAGTAGAATATTCTAGAATGGAATAGAATGGAGTAGAATGGAGTAGAATATTCTAGAATAGAATAGAATGGAGTAGAATATTCTAGAAAAGAATGGAATAGAATGGGGTAGAATATTCTATAATAGAATGGAATCAAATGGAGTAGAATATGCTAGAATAGAATGGATTGGAGTAAAATATTCTAGAATAGAATAGAATAGAATGGAATAGAATATTCTAGTATAGAATTGAATGGAATGGAGTAGAACATTCTAGAATGGAATGGACTGGAATGCAATGGACTGGAAAGGAATGGAACGGAATGGGGTAGAATATTCTAGAATAGAATAGAATAGAATAGAACAGAATAGAATGGAGTAAACCATTCTAGAATGGAATGGAAAAGAATGGAGTTGGGCATTCAGGAATAGAATGGAATGGAATAGAATGGAGTAGACTATTCTAGGATAGAATGGAATAGAATGGAGTAGAGTATTCTAGAATAGAATGGAATGGAATAGGAGTAGAATTTTCTATAATAGAATAGAATGGAGTAGAATATACTAGAATAGAATAGAATAGATTGGAATCGAATGGAGTAGAATATTCTAGACTAGAGTGGATTAGAGTAGAATATTCTAGACTAGAATACAATAGAATAGAATAGAATGTAGTAGAATATTCTAGAATAGAGTAGAATAGAATGGAATGGAATGGAGTAGAATATTCTAGAATAGAATAGAATGGAGTAGAATATTCTAGAATTGAATGGAATAGAATGGAGTAGAATATTCAAGAATAGAATGGAATAGAATAGAATAGAATGGAGTGGAATATTCTACAATAGAATAGAATAGAAGAGAGTGTAATATTCTAGAATAGAGTAGAATGGACTAGAATATTCTAGAATAGAATAGAATAATATGTAGTAGAGTATTCTAGAATAGAATAGAATAGGAGTAGAATTTTTTAGAATAGAATAGGATGGAGTAGAATATTCTAGAATAGAATAGAATGGAATAGAATAGAATGGAGTAGAATATTTTAGAATTGATTGGATTAGAGTAGAATATTCTAGAATAGAATAGAATAGAATAGAATAGAATAGAATAGAATGGAGTCGAATATTCTAGAATAGAATAGAATAGAATGGAATGGAATGGAGTAAAATATTCTAGAATAGAATAGAATGGATTAGAATATTCTACAATAGAATAGAATGGGGTAGAATGGAATAGAATATTCTAGCATAGAATAGAATAGAATGGAGTAGAATATTCTAGAATGGAATGGGATAGAATGGAATAGAATAGAATGGAGTAGAATATTCTAGAATTGAATGGAATAAATGAAGTAGAATATTCCAGATTATTCAAGAATAGATTGGAACAGAATAGAATAGAATGGAGTAGAACATTCTAGAATAGAATAGAATGGAGTAGAATATTCTAGAATAGAATAGAATGGAGTAGAATATTGTAGAAGAGAATAGAATGGAGTAGAATGGAATACAATATTCTAGAACAGAATAGAAGAGCATGGAGTAGAATATTCTAGAATGGAATGGAATAGAAAGGAGTAGAATATTCTAGAATGGAATAGAATAGAATAGAATGGAGTAGAATATTCTAGAATAGAATAGAATGGAATAGAATATTCTAGAATAGAATAGAATGGAGTAGAATGGAGTAGAATATTCTAGAATAGAATAGAATAGAATGGAATAGAATATTCTAGAATGGAATGGAATAGAATGCAGTAGAATATTCCAGAATATTGAAGAATAGAATGGAATAGAATAGAATAGAATGGAGTAGAATTTTCTAGAATAGAATAGAATGGAGTAGAATTTAATAGAATATTCTAGAACAGAATAGAAGAGAATGGAGTAGAATATTCTAGAGTGGAATGAAATAGAATGGAGAAGGATATTCTAGAATAGAATGGAATAGAATAGAATGGAGTAGAATATTCTAGAATAGAATGGAATAGAATGGAGTAGAGTATTCCAGAATATTCTAGAATAGAATGGAATAGAATAGAATGCAGTAGAATATTCTAGAATAGAATAGAATGGAGTAGAATATTCAAGAGTAGAATAGAAAAGAATGGAGTAGAATATTCCAGAATAGAATAGAATAGAATGGAGTAGACTATTATAAAATAGAACAGAATTATATAGAAGAGGTTTAGAATATTCTAGAATAGAATAGAATGGATTAGAACATTCTAAAATGGAATAGAATGGAGTAGAATGGAGTAGAATATTCTAGAATGGAATAGAATGGAGTAGAATATTCTAGAAAAGAATGGAATAGAATGGAGTAGAATATGCTAGAATAGAACAGAATCGAATGGAGTAGAATATTCTAGAATAGAATGGATTGGAGTACAATATTCTAGAATAGAATAGAAGAGAATGGAATAGAATATTCTAGTATAGAATGGGATGGAATGGAATGGAATGGAGTAGAATATTCTAGAATAGAATAGAATGGAGTAGAATTGAGTAGAATATTCTAGAATAGAATAGAATAGTATAGAATCGAATGGAGTAGAACATTCGAGAATAGAAGGGAATAGAATGGAGTAGGATATTATAGAATAGAATGGAAAAGAATAGAATAGAATGGAGTAGAATATTCAAGAATAGAATAGAAAGTAGTAGAATATTCCAGAATAGAAAAGAATAGAATGGAGTGGAATATTCTAGAGTAAAATGGAATGAAATGGAGTAGAATATTCTAGATTAGAATAGATTGGGGAAGAATATTCTAGAATAGAATAGAATGGAATAGAATGGAGTAGAATATTCTAGAATAGAATAGAATACAATGGAGTAGAATATTCTAGAATAGAATGGAATAGAATCGAGTAGAATATTCCAGAATATTCTAGAATAGAATGGAATAGAATAGAATAGAATGTAGTAGAATATTCTAGAATAGAATAGAATGGAATAGAATGGAGTAGAACATTCTAGAATAGAATAGATTGGAGTAGAATATTCTAGTATAGAATAGAGTACCATAGAATGGAGTAGAATATTCTAGAATAGAATAGAATGGAAGAGAATGGAGTAGAATATTCAAGATTAGAATAGAATAGAATGGAGTAGAATATTCTAGAATAGAATAGAATAGAATGGATTGGAGTAGAAATTCTAGAATAGAATGGATTAGAGTAGAATGTTCTAGAACAGAATAGAATAGAATAGAATAGAGTAGAATATTCTAGAATGGAATGGAATGGAATGGGATCGAGTAGAATATTCTAGAATAGAATAGAATGTAGTAGAATATTGTAGAATAGAATAGAAAGGAGTAGAATATTCTACAATAGAATAGAATCGAATAGAACGGAGTAGAATAGTCTAGAATAGAAAAGAATAAAATAGAATGGAGTAGAATATTCTTGAACAGAATCTAATATATTGGAGTATGATATTCTAGAAGAGAATGGAATAGATTGGAGTAGGAAATTCTAGAATAGAATGGAATAGAATAGAATAAAATGGAGTAGAATATTCTAGAATAGAATGGAACAGAATGGAGTAGAGTATTCCAGAATATCCTAGAATAGAATGGAATAGAATAGAATAAAATGGAATAGAACATTCTAGAATAGAATAGAATGGAGTAGAATTTTCTAAAATAGAATAGAGTAGAATAGAATAGAAGAATGGAGTAGAATATTCTTGAATAGAATGGAATAGAATAGAATAGGAGTAGAATATTCTAGAATAGAATAGAATGGAGTAGAATATTCTAGAATAGAATAGATTGGGGTAGAATATTCTAGAATATTCTAGAATAGAATAGATTGGAGAAGAATATTCTAGAATAGAATAGAATAGAATAGAATGGAATGGAGAAGGATATTCTAGAATAGAATAGAATAGAATAGGATTAGAATATTCTAGAATAGAATAGAATTTAGTAGAATATTCTAGAATAGAATAGAATGGAATGGAATGGTGTAGAATATTGTAGAATTTTATAGAATTGAGTAGAATATTCTACAATAGAATACAATGGAGTAGAATATTATAAAATAGAATAGAATGGAGTAGAGTGGAGTAGAATATTCTAGAATTGAATTGAATAGAATAGAATGGAGTAGAATTTTCTAGAATAGAAACAAATAGAATGCAGTAGGATATTCTAGAATAGAATGTAATAGAATGGAGTAGGATCTTCTACAATGGAATGGAAACTATTCTATTCTATTCTGGAATATTCTACTCAATTCTACTCCATTCTATTCTATTCTAGAATATTCTACTCCTTCTATTCTATCCTAGAATATTCTACTCCATTCCATTCCTTTCCATTTAATTCTATTCTATTCTAGAATTTTCTACTCCATTCCATTCCATTCAATTCTAGAATATTCGATTCCATTCTATTCTAATCAATTCTATTCTAGAATATTCTACTCCTACCCATTCTATTCTAGAATATTCTACTCTATTCTATTCTATTCTAGAATATTCTACTACATTTTACTCCATTCTATTCCATTGTAGAATATTCCACTCCATTCAATTCTATTCTCGAATATGCTTCTCCTATTCTATTCAATTCTATTCTATTCTATAATATTCTACTCCATTCTATTCTATTCTATTCTCGAATGTTCTACTCCATTCCATTCTTTTCTACTCTGGAATATTCTACTCCATTCTATTCTAGAATATTCTGGAATACTCTACTCCATTCTATTTCATTCTATTCTAGAATATTCTACTCTATTTTATTCTTTTCCGTTCTATTCTAGAATAACCTACTCCATTCTATTCCATTCCACTCTAGAATATTCTACTCCATTCTCTTCTATCTTTTCTAGAATATTCTACTCCATTCTACTCCATTCTATTCTATTCTAGAATATTCTACTTCCTTCTATTCTGTTCTACAATATTCTACTCCATTCTATTCTATTCTAGAATTTTCTACTCCATTCAATTCTATTCTATTCCATTCCATTCTTGAATATTCTGGAATATTCTACTCCATTCTATTCCATTCAATTCTAGAATATTCTACTCCATTCTATTCTATTCCATTCCATTCCATTCCATTCTAGAATATTCCACTCCATTCTATTCTATTCTATTTCAGAATATTCTACTCCATTCTACTCCATTCTTTTCTATTCTAGAATATTCTACTCCATTCTATTCCATTCTAGAATATTCTACTCCATTCTATTCTATTCCATTCTATTCCATTCCATTCTAGAATATTCTACTCTATTCTATTCTATTCAATTTTATGCTAGAATATTCTCCTCATATTCTATCCTATTCCATTCTATTCTAGAATATTTAATACATTCTATTCTATTCCATTCTATTCTATAATATCCGACTCCATTCTATTCCATTCCATTCTAGGATATTCTACTCCATTCTATTCTATTCTATTCTATTCTGGAATATTCTACCACATTCTACTCCATTCTATTCTATTCTAGAATATTTTACTCCATTCTATTATAGATTATTCTACTCCATTCTATTCTATTCTATTCTAGAATATTCTA